>NW_013547015.1:0-293613 GCF_000711695.1 Tilletiaria anomala UBC 951
TCAACGACGAAGGCGACTCCATATCCTATGTGGGACTTACCAAAATACCTTCACGAGCACAGCGAACCTGAAATCGGGCGAGCATTCTGAGCCCAAAAAAGCCGATGAGGTGGCAAACGCCCATGATACCCAGCACCAACCCAACCGGCCTTCCTTGCTGCTTCAGGTCCGTGGTGATTTGCTCGAACTGCTGGGCCGACATACTTGTCCCCGTGAGCTCCGACAGGCGGCCCAGTTCGCGGATGAGATGCTCAGTAGTTGGACGCACGAGTGGAGCATCCAGACGTTGCAGTGTTGCGTCATCATCGCCAACGATCGCTCGGCGGTGCTCCTCGTACACCCGCAGCCTTCCTTCTTGCACCGCCCTCCCCAAACATGTCCAGCTTCGGAGCGCGTAAAAGGTGAGACCGACGCTGATGAGGATGCTGGCTAGAATGTATATCCCGAAGGGTACAAAGCGGTACGGAGAGGTGAGCAGGTAGAAATACTGCGAGTGGTGCAGCCGCTCGAGGAGATTATTGTAGGTCCGAATCGTCCCTTCCGCGATGCGTCCCATGTGGTAGAACCCATAAGGCCCACTCGCAGGCACTGCGCGCAAAGTCAATGCATCGATGTGGTACCTGCAAGAAGAGATCTAGCGTGAGTATCGGGTATGTCCCAACAAGTGAAGCGACTCACCTTGTGAAAAGACCATGTACACCAGTAGTCTTGCCCAGGGCCTGCAATCCGATCTGATGCGACAGCCTCTCCATTGATTCCACATACTCTCCTTCAGTGCGTTCCGTCCATAAGGTTGTTCCGAGAGTAGCTTCCAGGGGTGCCTTGAAGGCACGCGTCCAGGTCTGGAGCTGTAGAAGCATGCGCTTGATGGGACTGTGCGAGGCTAGACCTGGAATTTTTACTGGTACGCCATCAATATGCTCGGCCACGCGGACGACAGCATTCAGTACGTCCATGTTTGGCAACTGGCCATTCAAACCCTCGTGCAAAAGCTCAATGGCGCTGAACGAGTCCGAGGGAAAGTCGAGCGCAAGAGCATTCCAGATGACACTGCCACGTGTATGATCATCTCCGACAGTGCCTTCAGCGGGGCGTGTGGCCGCCAAAGAGTGTTTGAAGCGATATGTAGTGGTGATCAGATTCGATTGGTTTGTCGCAAAGTATGTGGAAAGGAAGGCTTGCATGCCGGCGAGGTGTCCGTCTGACAGAACAAATATCAAGTCGCGCGACAAATGTGGTTGCGCTGTGCAGAGATGATACGGTTAGTCGCGCGGCTGATTCCCGACGCTGCAGATGCACTCACTTGTGAGGTATCGTGCGAGAGCGATCGTTAGTGCAACACCTCGTACGTTCACTCGCCTCTGATATGTCACTTTCCCTTCATCTGAGTCTTCGGGTTCAATGTCATTCCAGCTGCTAAACCAAGGAGCCGCAATGACTATGGCTTCCCTCGCATCCGTTCTAGGCGAGGGAAACCGAGCGAAAATGTTGCTCCCCGAAAGCGAAAGGTGCAACGGACCATCGTATGGCGAGGCGGCAGAAGCGCCCGCCCGATAGTCATAATGTTGAATGAACGGCTTGAGGCCAAGAATGGCAAACTGTTCTGCCAAGTAGTCTCGTTGAGCGGGACTCATCTTGCCTAGAGTTGCGTTGAGCCAGGGAGGGTGCCGCTCACCCTCGCTCCAAGCGCCGAGATCTAGGGTGGCAAGGGAATCTGCGACTTCGTCCGCCAGCTTGACGTCTTCTTTGTAGTCGAAGTAGACGAAGGCTTGGCCGGGCTGCAGGGCATTTTCGTCGACATATGTGCCCTTGCTAATGCCATTGTTCGCATTTCGATCGTACCAAGGTCCTAACGGCGGTATTGGGAGCACCAACGGGACGAGATAGCCAAGAAGAATAAATACCGGCGGCAATACCGCCGCGAAAACGTCCAGCCTGAGCTTCGCTGCAAGCTGACGTTTGCGCCGGAAACTATGGGCAGCAAGTGATGTTGATGACATTGCCTCAGTGTTTTGCGCTTTCCCCTTCGTGAGCTTCGAAATTGATGACTTGTCCCCTTCCAGGACGAGTATTGCAGTCTCCTTGACGGTGTTCACATCTGGATCTTCGCGCAGTTCCCGCGCCGTTGTCATGGACGTGGTGGCATTGATTTTGTGCGCATTGTCGTTCTGACGTCTGCCGCTTGCTCCCCTTCGTTGACATTCCGAGATCTCTCCCTCGTGGTCACTCTCTTGAATATCGGCAAGGCTTGCATGCAACGTCGATGACGCGACGGTTGGCGACTTTGAAGCTGAAGCCGGCGCTCTTTGCGGCTCGGGCGTCGCCGACAACCTTGCAGACCTCCTTCGCGGTGTCATCGGCCCTCCATTCTGTGAACTTGGCATGGTGGTGGGATGTTGAGAGCCCGCAGCAGCTGTCGAAATAGGGCGTGAATGGTTCTCTGTTCCAATTCTTCGCACAGTGCGACTACCGCAATCGCAAATGTGCAAGACTACTTTGCATAACCAGCCCTCTACAGATTGCCGTTCAAAAATGTGCCTTCCACTGTCGTCCTCTAAGGACCCAGGCGTTCGAGTGGAGACCACGGGCGGGATCGTTGCACGAGAAAACACTACAGCGTATGGCGACGCATCAGACGCGTTCCAATGTTAATGCTTGACCACTTGGAGTGTGGAACCTGGTACCGAAACGAAGCAAAAAAGGGCCTACACAATTTGAGTAGGAAAACTGGTAAAAAATGATTTCACCCGGTCTCGAACCGGGGACCTTATCCGCAACACCTTACTGTCCTCAGGCAGTGAATTGTTAAGGATATGTGATAACCGCTACACCATGAAACCGCTTGTGATATGAAATCACATAAAGAAAATATGTTCTTTAAAGATTCGTCCGACTCTTGGTTTCAACATTTTTTCCTGCGGCCGCGCTGCCCGAGTCGTATCCGGGGTATTTTGGGGCAGGCATTGTCGTGCTGCTCGCGCTAGGGCCTAGCTGTATTGGTTTCAGTGCCTCAGGCGCTACCCGCCCCGAGCAGTGTGCTCGTACTCGCCATACTTTGACGAGGGCAACGTGAGAGTAGCTACTCTGCCCATTCTTGGGCCACTCTGAGCAGCACCACCCATAGCACTAGGTATGGCAGCTTCATCGCGGCTGTACAACAGACACCATAAATGCTATGGTTGAAAGCTTGAATCACACGGGAAGATACAAATTGAGGTCCCAACAATACGAGCAATCATATGACCAATACAAGCCTTAGCCAGGGCGCAACTCACCACGCTTTACGAGTGACAGACAGGTTGGGGCAGGTCGATTAATAGTACTAATAAGAATACAAAAGAATGAATTCGAATCTCGGCAGCGTCCCTGCCCGTTTTTAGGGGCAGGGAACCATCAGACTGCGGATATCTGGATGTACCTGGCCGTTTCGCCGGCCTGACTTCTCGCCTCTCCAACCTCCAGGTTTGCTGCCTGCTGCAAAAGGCGAGGCAATGGCCCCCATCTCGCGCGAGAGCTGACGCGCCGGCCGCTTAACTTGTGTGGAGCTCAGCTTTCATCAAACGCGCCTTATACTGCTCTGTGTGCGCCGAAAAGGTACCAGTACCATGGCGGCGACATACATGCCACAGGTGCATCGATCATGGGTGCATCAGGCCCACACGGCGACCAGGGCGGCGTCTCGGTCGCCGTCACCGGATCCAGACGGCAAAGACAAGAGAGAGGACATTCTCAGCGCCGAGCAAGGTATGAACAGCAGACTCGCGGTAGACATGCAGGAACAGGACTTCCTGCGACACATGAACAGAGGAGATCATTTACCATCTCGCGGTGCACATGCAGAACAGGCTCGAGTCATGCGCAACATGTACGGCTATGCGCCCATTGGCTCCATGTATGACGCCCAGGAGCTCAGCAGCGAGGAAGAAAAGTGGGATGCCAAGGTAGGTAGCGTCCAAGAGCACCATCTGAAGAGACTCGATCGGCGCTGAGGTGTTGACGCTCGGCAACCCAATCCCATGCAGAGAGTCAAAGTAGCCAACTTTGGCAAGCGACATTTCATTAAATTCGGCAACACTCGCACACTGCAAGAGGAGGAAAATTCTGTCAGTCCACAGTAATCGGGAAGCTTGTGAGATCGCACTAACCCCATCTCATGTCAAATCGGTAGATCGAAGAGGATGCAGCGCACCGCCAGGGCCTGGCAGACGATTCTACCGCGTCAGACGCCGAGGGTGGCCCAGGGGTCTTCATTGGTGGCCATACGGGTCATGCAGCAGCAAATCTTGCCGCTCAAAGGCGGGCTCAAGCTGACGCGACTGCGAGAGGGGAGCAAGCAAACCAGCCCACCGCAGCGGTCGTCACTGCCGAGAGGGGAGGTGCCGCTGCAGCGGGGCTTGCTTCACCGCCTGCTGCTGAAGCGCTGACGGAGGGCGATCGGACCTTCCCCGATGACGACTCCTTTGAGCAGCGGGACATGGATGCAGACATCGAAGATCTCGATGCTGAATGAATGTAGGTCTCAAATGCATGTACTAGTATAAGTCATATCCACTGTAGCTTACTTCATTATGACCGTGTGCAGTATATTCAGCCTTTCTGTGGATGTTAAGCGGTGCATAGACTCGGTGAATGCCTGTGAAACTTCATTGGCCCGATTCAGCATGCGCGCATGACGCTTGATCTTTGGAACGTTCGAATGAGCGCGGACCAGCTCTAGCGCCTGCGCAAGCCCGTTGACACGTTCGACAAAGCTTGTGGACACTCTGTCGTCCCGTGCAAAAAAGTATGTTGGAAGGGGCTCTGCAAGGTCTGGAATGGCCGCCGCTTGCTCCGTCTCCGAAAGCACGCTGCTTTCGGGGGTTTGTAGACGAATGGCGTCCCATAAGCTCATCAAGATGAGGTCGCCAACAGAGTTGGAAATAAAATCCTCCAGTGCAGCGATGCGGTCCTTCTTTGAACGCAGTGCTTCGGTTACGTATTGCAAAACGGCATAACGGGCAATGGCAAACGGATCTGCCGAAGTTATGATTGAGTCGGTGCTAATGCTTGATCCGCCTCCAACAATGCGAGCATGTAGGGCGTGCTGTACGGCGCCGATGCTCTTCTCGATGAACATGTCCCCTTCTGACATGTTGAGCACTTGACAGTAAGAAGCGAGCAGCGAGGTCTGCTCCAAGGCAAGCGAGCCATTGATCGCTGCAATCTCGACGGAATTGAGAACAGTTGGGCTCGAGCTTGCCAGAAGAAAGGTTCACCGTGCGACTCACCTAATTTCAGATTTGCTCGCACCTTGCGCAATCTTTTCATCGTCCGTGCATCCAGCTGCCTCCTTAGGCTCCGCGGAGCTTTTGATGTCCCGGTAGTAGCTGGCTTAGCCGCATCGTGTGAAGACAAGTCCACCTCCTCGGGATCCGGCAGCTGATTGACAAACCGGCTCAATGCGCCGGTGAGCACAATGCATATGCCCTCCCATTCCTTTCCTTGGCTCATTGCACTGAGGAAAAGCAGCACCAGCTTAGCCTTTCGCAAGAAGAAAGCGCACCGAGAGACTCACTATCCAAGCGGAGTATAATTCTTGGCATTCGTGTTGGCGCTAGAACTTCCACCAAGGTCCAGTAGCAAGTCAAAATTAGAGTCTCTGATGGCCATAATCGTCTCGACGTCTTTCCGGTCGATTGCTTTGAGCAAGTCATGGGTCTCATAAGATCGAGTGGGTATGGCTGTTGAACCAACTTTCATTGCCGCTTTGTTCGTTGATTTGCCGATGTCTTTCCCATCTGCTGCTCCGTCGTTGGGTGCAAGTCTTCCTGATCCTCCGGCGGATGTGCCTCTGGGAGCATGCGCTCTTACTCGCGAAAGAAGCCCCACAATCTCTGCACAGCCTTTGTTGTAGTCGCTCCGATCTCCCAAAGAAAGAGGATCAAGCTTGAAATTCAGTTCCATCTCTTCAAGAGTTGCGCGAACGGCACGCCTTGCCTCGTCCATTCGTTTGTCATGGTCTTCGTTGAGCCCATAGCTCGGAAATAGTGCATACAGCTTGGCGTCATCGATGTGGGGAAAGCCATCGCTCTGCTGCGCGGCGTCATCTGATAGAGTGTATTGAGGTTCAGAACGTGATTGTAGAGCTGATTTGCCTCGCTCGTGCTCGTGCCGTCGCAGTTTTGCCTGCACCGCCGAAATGACGTCTGAGAATTTTAAACCAGACATGTTGCATCCAGCTGCATTTAAAGCAGAAAGAGATGTATTATTCTCATCAGCACGCGGAAGCCCAGCGTGCTTCCTTGCACGGTCGCGGTACGAAACTGCCAGTGTGATACCACAGTTTCCAATGCATACACATACATAGCCCACCCCCAGAACGAGGCTCGTGAAGTGTGCACAGTGTCAAATGTGCGAGAGAAGGGAAGTGACTGTTGACGGTGACAGCTTGTCTCACCGCATCGATGACGCGATGACGATGACTTTTTGCGAGCTCACAGCTTGAGCTACATAACTGTCTCAACCGCAGACGTCCACAGACTGCAGCCAGAACTTCTTGCTCTACAGGCTTTCGTACTCTGAAATTGCAGATAGTCTATGGCCGACTGCAGAACAATAGAGGTTCAAGTTCGTCTAATGCAGTGCGAGTGTCGTGCAAAGTGCCAAGAGGCATACATATAACAGTAAGGCAAGACGAGACGAGGAGCGATTAAAGGGATTCCAGAGACTGTACCACTTGTGCGAAATGCGGCTTGCGTTCTCCTTCTCCTTCACAGCGTGTTGCGTAACATGACCTTGTAGCATTCCTCGTCCCATGCCTTTCCGTCCTTCTCAAAAAATCGCTCGCCTTCGAATGGCTGCTTGCATGATTCGCAGACAAAGCAGTGCGGGTGCCACTTGCCCTTAAGAGCAGTGATCAGATCATCAGTGATGGGCAACTTGCACCCTTTACAGCGAGGATGGTGCAAGTTGACGTGGCACTGAGCGCGCATAAGAATGAGGCTGGTAAGCAATGAATGATTCTCGCCTCGAATCGTCTGTGCCGCCACTCACCTTTTCGCAATATGGATAGCCTTTGACGACGACAAATGCCTTACCTCCCGCCTGGACAATACCCTGCTCGTCCGCAACAAGCGCTTGCTCGTCCGCGCCCGCTGTACCGGCAGCGGCTTTTGGATCCACAAACGGATCTCCGCAATTGGCGCAGAAGAAATGCAAGTCGTGGTAGTACCGCTTTCCGAGCTGTTCGTCATCGATCAATATGAATCTCTCATCGACGATCGGCGTCCGGCAGTGGAAGCACCTGCGCGAGAAGAGCTCGTGGTAGTCGACGTGGCAGTACGGACGTCCTTCGTGCTCATAAAAGGCAAAGTGCTCCAGGTGCTGGCCGCAGTGCGAGCAGCGGAAGCACTGTGGGTGCCAGGTGAGACCCATGGCTTGGACCACACGTCCACCAATCCACTTTCTGCACCCTCCGCAAGTCGCTCCAGAACCTACTGAGGATGCCGATGCTGGACCTGTCGAAGAGCTGGGGGGCGGGTGCGCAAAGCCGCTGGTGGCTCGCTGCGCTTCTGCTGGGGTGCCAGCAGAGGGAATTTCACTCTTGGTGCCAGACACTGATATAGCAGGGCCAGCAGCGCCGTCGTCATCTTCAGAGATCGATATGATTGGAGGAGCATGTGTTCCTTCTTCATCCGACACTGAAATGACGATGCCAGGTGCGCACCCATCGTCGGCCACATCATCATCGCCAGGTAAGGAGATCGTTGGTACGGTAGGAGGCGCACGCGGTGCCTGCTGTGAAGGCTCGAACATTTGCGGTCGGCCCACCGAAATGGTCGACGGCGCTTGTGGTGGTTGCGGCAGACGCACTTCGGGGATCGTCGACGGCTCGATAATGGCCGGAGGTGCCGGTTGAGCAGGCGTGGCGAAAGTTTCATAGCGAGCGGGCGCTGGGGATGGAGTCCTTGCCTCGCTCTGCCCCTCCGGTCCGGGGGATTTGGGCCGGTCAGCGACAACATCAGGATGCGCAGGGGGCGAAACCGGTGTATTGGCAAAACTCGGCTGCGCTTGCTTCCTTTCTTCATTTACCTGGCGGATGGAATGATGGGCGCCGCGGGAGCGTGGCCTGTCCGGAGGCGCGAACGCCGCCGCAGCTGCGGATTCTTCTATCCTCATCGGGTCCGCGGGTACGGCTTGGGCTGAAGTGTCTTTTCGAGTGGGTGACTGAGACTTCAATGACGGACTTCCAAGCGTGATATCTCTCAAATTCTGCATGACGCTGTCAAGTGAGGTGGTATCGCGCAGCGTGCTGGTCCACGTGGTCGGATCGCTCTGACTGCTGGCCAGAGCAGGAGGAATCTCCTCACTTTCTTGCTGTGCGGAGGCTTCGGCTGCTGTGGGCGAACGATCTGCCGCTACCTGAGAGTTCATTCGACTTCGCAAACCTCCAAGGCCGATGCCGGCCCGGCGCGGAGGGCCACGGGACATCAACGCTTCTGCCGCAAGACGCATGCTTTCCGTTCTGTTGAGCGTCCCTAATAAGTTGGCAGGCACCGCCGTCGCATGGTTCGAGCCCGAACCCGAGCCTGCAACACCATCCCCAATGGCAGGAGACGTGCCGATGGGTGGCTGGGGCAGTGTGCGCCGGACAGAACCAACGCTGCTTGCCACACTTGGGGATGAAGCGTGACCGTTTTCGCCGACGATTGGATATGTGCTGTTGGGATTCGCCTGATTGAGGGAGAATGAGCGTCCAGGCTGCGGCAAAGGACGGGAAGTATTGGATCGCGGGCCTGCACCTGCGCTCTCCATCGCAGAGGCCAGTGCTGCTGGCGGACCCATAGCGCCGACAGGATGTCGTATTGAGTACTTTTCGGGACTGCTCGGAGGCAGTGATGACGATGGACCGGATTGTTGCGGCAACACTGCCGGAGGAAGTGCTTGTTGCTTGACCGCAGACTGACTCTGGGGGAAGGGGGCGCGGGAAGGTGGGTGACCTGCTGCAGGATTCGCGAAATGGAAAGGCTGTTGCGAAAAAGATTGATGTTGAGGAACTTGGTGAATGGCCGTTTGTGGATAAGCTGCATACGCTGGCTGTTGATAACCCGGAATGTTCGTGGGCGAGCCAGCAGTAGCAGCGAATTGTATTGGTTGCTGCTCCGGCGGCACATACCCAGCAGGTACGGAGGCTACCTGCTGGTATGCATAAGGACCAAATTGCGCTTGAGCAGCGACTGGTGCATTTGCTGGTGAATGCAATGGTGCATAGTCGGCTTGAAAGTGCTGAGGCAAGGCTCTAGGGTGTCCATGTGCTGGTCGCGACGCGTGAACCATGCCCTGATGCTGAGGCTGTTGAGGGTGCACATAGCCAACAGAAAGCGCAGATGTTCCTGGACTTACTGGGGACATGGCATGGCTCAGAGGAAGGTCTTGTTGGTATACAGCCTGCGGGACGCCGTACGCAACTGGTGAAAAGTTGGTGTAGTATGACTGCGCAGAATTGGACCGTTGGACGTGTGACGGTCCAACTTGTTGTGCATTGAGAGGCTGATGTGGGACCTGTGGAGGGGGCGTACCATTCTGCACATACGCTCGAGGAGCGAAAGACCCATTCGTAGATCCATTGACTATGATGGGGGCCGAATCATGCCGTACTCGTGCAAGAGTCCGGCTCTGTGCCTGGCCCCCCGGCAAGAGGTCTTGTGACAACGGTCTGCCTGCTTGATCAAAAGCCGGCGCTACAGCAGTAAGTGGAATACTTGCCATGTTTGTGCTAGCGGAAAGTGCGTTAGGACTCGCGCTTCTAGCCATATTGGAGTTTCTTGACACTGGTCTGTCCGGGGCGGGGGAAAAGGACGAGGGAGGGAGAGTGTCATGTCTGCTTCGTGCCCCGTGTTCGGCTTGGTAGGAGACTGAGCGCCTGCGAGAATCCTGTCCCGGGCCTGGTGACGCTGGAGGCGGCGGTGGTGCGAATGTGTGCCATAATGACGATAAGTCCTTGCCGGACGGCGAAGGAGACGCCATTTCGCCCCGCTCGAAGATGGGTGCGTTCACTTCAGATCCTCCGCTCGGTTCTGCCGCTTGAGGTTTAAATCCAAGGCTGACGCAATTTTCCCAGAACCAGACTCGCACCAGCCGTACTCGGAAACCTTAGGTGCTCATTTACCGCAGAGGGTGGGATCTGAATTGGGATATTGTATCAATTGACAGCAGCATCGCAACGCGTGTTTGCAAGAAATCAACTGTGCTTATTTGGATGTACAAATTGAGGGGTCGATCGGCAACTTGGCCCCGAAGTCACCGGTCTTCCCCCGGGAGAAAACGCGCGTGATGTGGTGCCTGTTCGGTGACTAATAACCAGGCCCGATGGACCTGCAGTAAAAAAACCCCATCCTCACCAACTTCTCCCAGCCAGCTTTTCTGGTCGATACCTTCCACAGCTTCCGTTGAAGGGTGAGGCTAAGGTGCACGCTGCACCTTCAGGACTGTTCTAAATTCCTTGAAAAAGCATGGTGACCCTCTGGAAATTTCCTCTGGCGTCAATTTCCGCCTTGGCATCTGGAAGCTCCAGCCAGAGAATGTTGCCAGCCATCGCGCGGCCAGCGCTTTGCAGCTGCACGCGGGCTGCTGCCTCGAGTTCCGCATCTGCCTTGCAACCATCCCGCCGCCACGCCTCATCAAAAGCGGCACAGCTCGCCAAGGAGGAAAGAGACGAGAGGTTGCGAAAAGGTATTGAGCTCTACCACCTCACTTCCACCTTCTTCCCGGCACCCCGCAGTGGGAACTCCGAACCGGCCGTTGCAGCGTCATCTTCTAACTCCGACCTCGATACAGAGATCGACAATCGCATCAAGGAAGAGCTTGCAATGCAAACGGAGCTTAGAGGAATGAGCACCACCTTGGGACGAAGCTCAGGTCTCGAGGCACCCAAGTTCCGAAATGCCGGAGAACTCGTCGCCAGGGCGACCTCAGATGCTAACTACTTTAGCCGTGCAGGCAGGAGCGACAGCGTGGACGACTTTCAAGATTCGGGTGATACCTTTGGACCTTCCAATGCTTTTTCGCCACCGCCTTCTACCACGTCAAGCTCATTCAGCGCGTTTGAGGAACCGGCGTTGTTTGATCACATGACACTCGACCGCCTGCGAAGACAAGCATTCCGCTTCACTTCCAACGCATCGGACAAGCGACCAGCGCTCGGACGGAAGATCATGGCGCACGACGAGGCAGACCAGAGAGGTGCCATGGTCAGAGATGCTCTCTTCGGCACAGTCGGCCTGGAGTTGCCGGGCTTGGAAATTGTGCGCGAGCGGGTCAAGGAGAAAAGAAGGAGGGCCGCAGAAGCAGCGAAAGCTCAGAATACAGTACAAGAAGCCTCGAAGGAGAGCCATGCTGATGAGAGCTAAGAGGCCGGCAGAAGGGTAGGGACGGCGATATATCCAGTAGCAGAAGGGGAGCGCAGTTCTAAGCACCTTCATTCTATTTGGTGATCTCAACCTTCCACAGTGTCTTTCTTCATTCTTGGGAGCTGCGGAAGTGAGCGGGAATGCCGTTAAAGTGATTCTCTTGTGATGATGCGGGTCAGGGGGCAGGTGACGCGCTTTGGTAGATTGCGAAAAATGTAGCCACCTGGTGGTGGCTTTCATGCCTGAGCTTTGCAGACTAGTCTTTTGATGGCCCGAGCCACTTCCTGGATATCTTTGCTCTTTCTTGGAGGTGCATGACCACCGTCAAATTCGAGAACCTCGGCTGTGCCTGGGGCACAGAGCGATGCTAACAGATGCCCCTCCTGCCTGGCCCCGTCTTGCTTGCCGATGATGTGCAGCGTCGGAATGGTGATTCTGATAGGCGCGTCAGTCCCTTTCAACTCCCTCGTGTTGTACCGTTGCGTAGTGACAGGAGAGAAAGGGCGGCTACCGCCTGCAGAATGGTCGGAAAATGGCATCAGAAGGCATTATGTAAGACCATCAGGCGGCGAAGCGCTCACAAATGAAGATGGCAAATTTGATTGGAGCTTCCTCAGCGGGATGCTCAATCGAAGTTTGGAGCAGAAGTCCTGCAGCTAGCGCGCAACCTTGAGAAAAACAGATCACACCATCGAAAGCTCTGAAACAGTCGGCATCGATGATGTTAAGCGCCAGCGTGGGTTTTGGAGACGAGCGGCGCGAGCAAGGCGACAGAGCACCGTCAAGAGATGAGCCGGATGATGGGGTGTCAAAGAGTGACGTGTAGTCTGAAAACCGAACGCTCTTCTTCGTACTCGCACACGAACCGAGGGAGGTCCCTTGAGAGTTCGTTGTACAAGTCAAACGCTGCCGATCTGGAAAGCGTGACTGGAATGGTGTAGTACTCAGGTCGGCCGCGGACCCTCGAGCCAATGGGGCGTGCACCTTCCACAGCGTACTACCTTTCCGCATATCACTGACTTGAGGCTTCGGAACCTCATCGGGCGATCCAAGGGGACGACCTTGAAGAAGGGCTGAGAGGTAGTCTTGCGCTTCACGGAGCTTCTCAGAGGTTGGTGCTTCATACCAAGCCCTATAGTCTTGACCTGGGAAAAACCGTTCGATATTGTGGTATGGCACTGACGGAACCGGGCCCGACTCGAACTGAACGTGACCTTCGATTTCAGCTGCTCTGCATAAAGGGCCGACTTGTGCCTTCATGATTTCAGAATTGGTGCCTTTACCGTGCAGGCCCAAGACACGTAACCCATCCATCTTACCTATGATGGCTTTCCAGACGTTAGCAGGGGCAGTCCGCTGGAGGAGCCAAGGATGGGGGGTCGGCAAGTTTTTGGCTGCTGAACAAGGTCATAATCTCTTAAATGCAACATCATCAGTACAAGGCCATCGATAAGGGAACCCCCCAAGCTGAGCAATGAAGAATGAGGCAGGATCAGTGATGACATCCCCTGGGAAGAAATGACCGAGACGGTAGTCAGTATCGGCCTACTGAAGGCACGTGGGAAGCCAATAAGAGTTTACCTAAGCTCAACCAATGGCCCGGACCACAAGTCCATTCTGTCGGCGGCCTGCGCTTGAGTTTGCGCGATCACTTGTATCGCTCGGGCCTTCGATGTATGATTCGCGATTAGATAGCCAACACACATTCCATGGTTTGTTTGCTTTCCACACAAACATTCGATTGTCGGGAGGTGCTTCAGAGAGACTGCCGAGAAGGAGTTGAACCATGCATATGTGCGCAATGGCCGCATGTGTTGCAAAGACGGCCAAGCATCAAAGTGGAAGGGAGAACGGTGGCTCGTCAGAATGGATGCATCGAAGCAAGCGAGCTGCGATGGACCAACACGGCGGCAAACAAACGACCGATGGTGGGCGATGATCTTATTGGCGCTGGTACGACCCAGGTAATATGGCTCTCTGCTTTGAGAAGTCACTGTCGTTTGTCGATCGATATGTGAATCGAGCATGATGTGTTTTCCCTTATTCGCTGACCAACGGTGGGGAGGACAATACAAGCACATAACCGCACACTGCTGCAGAGCCTTCCAAAGGAGCGAGGACCACCCGCAGTGTCGGGAGCCTGCGCCGTAGTCATGTCTCTTTAAACACCCTTGGCTATCAAGCAACCAAATCAACCATGACTGCACAGGCTGCAACAATCAACGATACTCACGATGCGTTGATGTGGATTCGTGGCGCCCGGCTCCTGCATTGAGAAAGGAAAGGACGTAGGCAATAGGTGTAGACTTTCCTCATTTGCACCCATTCGGTGTCGGAAGACAGACATCAAACAGCTTGTGAGCCGCCCCTGCACTTTGCGTACCTAGAATACTTGCGGGACCATGCGAGATCAAGTGCCCCTTGCGGCGTTACACCCGTTGCTGGCTAACTTTTGAGATTGGATATTGCATGTGTGATGCAGCAGCGTGCTTTGGGATACTGAAAACTGAGTACTGACCACCGACTCTCAGTGCCGGCATCCGGCGTAAGCATTTGGTAATGCAAACACAAGGGTCAAATGCGTCTCCCGTCGTGCCCACCGAGAACATCATGTGCAAATATCCGCCATCACTGATGCTCAAACTCAAGCCCACAAGAAATTCCGGGTGCTGTCCGGGTCTTGGTGGTCCAACGCGCCCACCCATGCTGGCCATCATTGCTAATTACCAGGGGTCAAAGCCTTGGATTGAATCTCAATATACATCGTGAAAGCGAGTGCAACGTTGTCCACGAGAACTGTCGCGAAATTGACGCTTTAATGCAGACTGCATATATTCTGACTTGCAGAAGGGATCTATTGATCATTCTTTCCTCCTTTTTGTATCTCTTTGCGTGAATGAGCAAGTCATCCACTCTGACCATGGCGCAACTTAGCGGCTCTGAAGAGCCAAACGAGCATCCGCTCTATTTTTTGCACCGCAACCCAGTCGTCAGTATTCTCGGCGATCCCTTGAACTTCGACCTGAGGGCACAGGTTCTGACGGTGGGCAAGATTGCGAAAACGAATCCGACCTTGCGCAGCTTTCTCGTCGCCTGGTTCGATGCCGTCCAAAGGAAATCCCAGCATTGGTCTCAGCTCGGCTGTGTTGCTCCGTCTTTGGAGGTATTCACTGACCAACTGGCCTTGGAGAATGCTTTGGAGTGCTGTGTACATCTAATAGCCCCTTTGGAGCTGATCTGCGTTCTTGCGGCGTACATTGCGGCTTGCAATCCGATGGACGTGAACGCAGTAGCAGCCGGTTGTGATTCCGACTTGCACAAACGCATTCTCAAGTACGGAAGAGATGGTATGGTCGATTTCACGCAATTTGGCTTGGCGAGGATGGTCATTTTGGCGAGCAAGACAATTTCAGACGTTTGCAAATATGCATCTACGGCAGCGGCTCTCGCCCTGTCGCTTAGTCATTCAATCAGCGCAAAAGACAAAGGAGCACCCAAATTTTCCACTGTTCAAAAACGTCTCCTCATTCCGCGCGAAGGAAGCTCTCTTGCTGGAGGACTGAAGGATGTGCAGGTATGTCGCTGACGTACGGATGTGATGCTTTATGGCTCGTGATGACTCTTCATCCCGCCGCATGGCAGATTGTCGGCAGTGTGTTCGACTTGGCTGTCGTGGTGCAAGGGAGCCCGGGAGCCATAGCGGCTGCTCAAGATCAGCTGGCTTTTGAACATGGAGTGCTCTCTCTTCTCCAACCGAGAGATTTTTTCAAGCTGGACGACAAGCAGAAAGTCCCTGATGCCGGCGCTCTCACATGTCTTGGTCAAGGCATGGATCTGTCCTTCCTGGGCGAAGGCGAGACCAAGCAAATCAAAATGCATAACCTTCTCTACCACAGCGGCAATATGGCCAACAAAGTGGTTGAAGATGCTGTCACCAGGGCTGCGGAGCCACCAGGTGCAAATCATGTCACTGTGCTCGGATTTTGTGCTGGTGCGCACTTGCTCTTTAGCTGCAAGGGCAAGCTCAATGCATTGGGCTCCGGTATGCCACTCGATGTGGAATGCATCGATGTGCTGATGGAGGTAAAAAAAGGCAATCACAAGCCCGTCGACCGAAAGCGACCCGTCAGTTTGTCGGCAGTCAAGGGTACCGCAGCAGAGTCCGTCGCCGTCGTCGGTATGTCATGCAGAGTCCCAGGCGCTGAGAGCGTTGAAGAATTTTGGCAGAACCTGCTCGATGGCAAAGATATGTGCTCGAAGATCCCAGAGCGCTTGTTCCGTGTGGAAGATTATCAGTCGAAAGCGTACAAGGACAAGAACACGATGCGCGCCTCTACCGGCAACTTCATCGACCGCCCTGGCTTTTGGGACCCAGAGGTGTTCGGTTGCGACATGGAGATGGCCCAGAAACTCGACCCTCAACAGCGTCTGGCGTTGTTGGTCGCCATGGAGGCACTCGAGAAGTCCGGCTACGCTCCCAAAGCCGGAACTTCCAACGACCCTGCGACCTTTGGTACCATCATCGGATGCTGCTCGGACGACATGCTGCAGAATCGCGCGCACAAGATCGAAGCACCTTTCATCTCGGCTCTGCTGCGGCCCAATATACCCACCAAAATCAACCAATTTTACGGGTGGAGTGGTCCGGCAGTGACATTGGACACGGCGTGTTCTGGCTCCCTCGTTGCTATCGAAAGCGCCTGCAGCCATCTTCTCCAAGGAAAGTGCAACGCGGTACTCACCGGAGGCGTCAATATCCTGACGCAACCTCAAATCTTCTTAGGGGTAAGCCTTCCTTTGAAAGCTGTTCATATGCATGGCGGTTACATTCTGATTTACTTCGTTACATTCGAACATGGATCACAGCTCGACCGTGGCTTCTTTTTGTCGCCGACTGGTCAATGCAAGACACTCGATGATAAAGGAGATGGATACAGCAGAGCCGATGCTGTCTCTATGGTTGTGCTAAAGAGGCTCAGTGATGCCATCAACGAAGGCGACAATATCCTGGGTATCGTCAACTCGGCCGCCACAAACCACTCCGGCGAAAGCTATTCCAGTGAGATAGGGCTACGGGTTGCTTGTCTAACTGTACGACATTCTGACTTCGGTGTTGTACAGTCACTCATCCTCACTACCAAACCCAAAGACGCTTGTATAGGAGCTGCATGACGGCAGCGCACCTTGACAGTCCTAACCAGGTTCACTATGCTGAGCTTCATGGCACGGGAGTGAGTGTGACCCGGACCAACATTGCGTGCTCCCTCACTTATGTAAGTCAACCTTTGTCATTGAAAGACGGCTGCAGGAGATTTTGAAGAGATTACCGGTGTAGTCACAACATATGCGAAGACAAGGCCCAAGGATCGGCCCTTGATCATTGGCAGTGTCAAAGCCAACGTCGGCCACAGCGAATCTTGCTCGGGCGCCACGTCCTTGGTGAAAGCCTTGCTTGTGTTCCAGAACAGCCTGGTGCCCCGTCACATCGGTATCAGAAGTAAGCTCAACACCAAATTGCCCAATCTGGCTGGCATTCATATTCCCTTGGAGGGAACCAAGGTCTCGGCTACCAGCAGGGACACGGATGACCGCGTGTTCACAGTGTCGAACTTCAGTGCCGCCGCTGGCAATACAAGCCTGGTGCTTCGTGCACCTCCGCTGAAACGTCGAAAGGCGCTCGCGTTGAATGCTGATGCGTTGCTGCCGTGTTTGTTCGTGCTCTCCGGTGCGACGCTAAGGTCTCTCAAAGACAATGCCGACAATCTGCTCGCATTCTTGACGGATTACCCTGACACAGACGTACGGGAGCTGTGCTTCATCCTGACGGCCCAACGGATCCATCATGCCCATCGAATTTCAGGCATAGTCAACAGTATTGACGACATTCGGAGCCTCATCAGTAAACACCAGGTCAAACATGTTCAGCGCCTTGAGCCTGCCAAAGTCGCATTCGTTTTCAGTGGCCAAGGTGCGCAATACCTCGGGATGGGCAAAGAACTATTCCAAACGAGTCCACACTTCAAGACAAGCATGCAAAAGTGCAATGACATTTCGAAAGCACTCGGATTTGGCTGTTTCCTCTCGGCGATCTACCCGTCTGGAGAAGCCTCTGAAGCCTCGCCGGTCCATTACCAGCTCGCAATTGTCTCTCTTGAAATTGGCCTGATGCGACTCTTACAAGCTTGGGGCACCAATCCGGTGGCAGCCTTGGGGCACAGCCTGGGCGAGTACTCTGCTTTGCACGCCGCTGGAGTCTTGAGCCTACAAGACACCCTTCGTCTTGTGGGCAACCGAGCGCAATTGATGGTCAAGTATTGCGAAGCGGGAGCTTCGACGATGCTCGCCATCAAGGCTGTGGAAGGTGAAGTGTTGTCGCTGCTTAAGCGTGCGGGGGTCACAGACTGCGAAATCGCTTGCTACAATTCATCAGACGATCTCGTCCTAGCGGGGCCCTTGCAATCGATCCAAAAAGTCAAGCTGGCAGCCGACACCAACCAACCGAAGCTCAAGTCGATGGTGCTCAGTGTGCCGTATGCATTTCACAGCGAAGCGGTGCAGCCCTTGATCGAGCCGTACCTGCCCATCGCTTCCTTGGCACGGTACAACACCCCCAGAATCGCAATCGGAGCTAACAGTGGAGAGCTCGTGGAGCGCACTGCTTTCTTCAATGGCGAGTATTTGGTCAAACACCTCCGTAATCCAGTGCGATTTGCCAATGCCGTCGATGCTTTGACCGCGAAGACTTCTGTCGACTGCTTAGTCGAGCTCGGACCCCATGCAACGTGCATCCCAATGCTAAGAAGTATTTTCAGCGGTCAGCTTCCCGCGCCTGCGCTCATTCCGACGCTCAAGAAGGGCGTTTCTTCATGGACATCGCTCACCACAACTCTTCTCCATCTCTTTGACCATGGCGTGGTGCTCGATTGGCTGAAAGTACACGCGACGCTCGGCTCGGACGTCCTCGATTCCAAATTGGCCGCAAAGCTGCCAACATACGCATTTGACCTTGACAACTACTGGATCGACTACGCAGACCGCGGACTCCGCGATCATCTCACTGAGCAACAATGTCAGGCGGTGAAGAGAGTCAAGGGCGCCGCAACAGCTCGCAAACATTCTTTTCCTGTTCCAAAGACTGCGCTGCTCAGCTCTTGCACAAGGCTCGAGCTGAAAGAGCCGAGCACGGCTACGTTTGATGCACTCATCAACGAACAGCCATTCAAGGATATGGTCATGGGTCACTACATTGTCGGCTTCGCGCTGACGCCCGCAACTGTGTTCGCAGAGCTGGCGCTGGAAGCTGGAAGCTACGTTCTCGAACAACTTTCTGGCGTCGAAGTGCCATTGGAGGGGTTAGAGGTCACCAACCTGGCCATGTTCAGTTCTCTTTATCCCGACAATGCTAGTCCTCGTCAATCCGTCCAGGTTGAGCTCGTTGGCTCTCCATACGCAGCTGGTGGCGCTTCTGTCTCCTTCTTTTCAAGCGATCGTACAACTGGTCATTCTCATCAGCACAGCTCGTGCACTGTTACGGTCGCCAATCCGTCTACTATAGAGAGAGAGTGGAAGCGGTTGAAGCATCTCATCGCCGACCGCATCGCGACTCTCCGACGCGACCCTGCTACTGTATTGCGTCGCCAGATGGTCTACCGCCGCTTCGAGACAATTGTCAGTTACAGTCCTGCCTACCAAGGCATTGAGCAAGCGTTCCTTAACGATTCTGGTCAAGAAGCAGTTTCAGAAGTATATCTGCAGCCTACTGCACCGTCGGGTAACTTTGTATGCTCGCCCATGCTTCTCGACTCACTTGGACAGCTGACCGGCTTCATCTCCAATGTCGGGGTAGCCTCTGAGGGCCAAGTCTACATCGCCGACGGAATTGGACGCATCGTGGTGACTCCACAACTGTCGAGTATTCAACCTGGTGCCGGGCAGCAGCTGATTGCCTGGGCACGCATGGAGCCGTCGAACGGCCGCTGCGTGGGCGATGTGTGGTTCACTGATAGCTCCCATCAATTCATGGGCTGCATGCAGGACGTTGTTTTCAAGCAGCTCAAGCGCAGTGCATTGGAGCGACTCGTAAGCATGGGTGCTGCACAGGCGATCTCGCGCGAGGCATTTGTTCCATCTGTTTCAGTCAAGAAAACAAAGAAGAGCAAGATGTCGGATTCGGCCATCATTCTTCCGGCGTCTGACGGTGCGTCTGACATCCGAGCCGACTATGTTCATCTCGCTGGTCCTTCCGTCTTTGGACACGCGCTGCAACCCATCTTTTTACTCCCGGATGGATCCGGATCAGCCGGTTGCTTTAGCAAATTCTTGGAGCAGGACTGGCAGGTTCCCGTTTTTGGTCTCAATTCCCCTTTCCTTGGGAATGGCAAGACTGAAAGGTGGACTGGCGGTATTGCGCAAGTGAGCGCGGCTTTTTTCCATGCCATCATTCAAATTCAGCCTGAAGGACCCTACGCGATTGGTGGATATTCGATGGGCGCTGTGAGTTAGCGCTAGTGCGGTGTGCACTACATCAGGTCGTTGCTAAACTTATCTTTTAATGACCTGCAGTGCTGCGCAGTAGAGGTCGCAAGGATCCTGGCTGCTACAGGACGCAACGTAGAGACGCTCGTCCTGCTCGAGTGTCCTGCTCTCAATAAAAAGCATCTTCCACCGCTTCCCCCTGGCTCTCTCGATCATATCTTGGCCAAAGTCGAGTCACCTGCTGGGCGCCGGCACTTTGAGCAAGCCAGCAAGGCCGTGCCAGGTCACTCGTTCAGCTTTGACTGGCCCGAGCCCTCGAAGGTCATTATCATCAATGCCATTGATGAAAGCCTCACTCCTAATCTCATGACATCGAAACCGGAGGATTGGAAGGAAGTTTTCAAGGTTGCTGATTTGAGCGTCCAAAATGTGCCGGGTAATCATCAGACCTTTTTGCAGGGTGCTCTCGACATCGTCTCGAAATGTTTTAAATAAGCCCTAGTGTGACTGTGCCGAATAAAAAATGCATCAGCGATTTCTTTCGGGGTTTGCAACATTGACGGCACCTAGCATTGAACTTGTTGTGCAATCTTCTGCTCGTATATTCGTTTTTCGTGTGACATCGCATCTCCTCGCAATGCAATAGAAATCTTCGTCTTTTACCGCTTTTTGTACAAGCAAGCCTTCAATACGGAGGCACCTTCAGTTACTAGCTGCTTCTCCTCTTCCATCTGCTTCTTTATACGCTCGTTGCGCTCGCTTTTGCTGAGGTTACTATACTCTTCTGGGACGGTTTCCGCTTTGCAGAATTCGAACAGCCAAAAATAGGAAGATCTGGTGTCGTGTGTATCGCATTTGAAACCTAGCGCTTCGATGATAGCGACAAATGCGTCACGGTCCGTAATACGGCTAGTGACCTCTGCGATAATCAGACGTGCGCTGCGGAGCAATGTTCACAAGTTGAATAGAAAATCAGCGTGCTGGTAATGGAGGTGGGCGCGATGGCTTGGTAAAGCAATACCCACTTGGTTTTTAATATCCGTCTTGCTTCAATGATCATATCCACCCAATTGGTGCCCATCAAGCTCAAACTGAACACTGCGACATCCGCTACTTCGGGTCCCCTGTGCATTTCTTGCGCCAGCAACTTTGCATGCGCATTTTTGTCTCCCTTCCATCCACTTTGTGCATCAGCGAGGATTCTCTCGACTCGGGCCAACAAGACCCCCGGCCTTCCAGGAAGCGGCACGCGGGTGCCGATGTCGCAGCCTGTGACCCAACCATCGGGGCTGTCAAGCAGGTCGTAGCTTAGCACTGTAACCTGAGGCGTCTCCTGCATTGCTTTTGCCAGTGGCGCCGTACCAGCTCCGAGGTCCACCACGAGTATCGGCGCTGCTACACTGCTGCTGGTACGCGCCTGCTCATAGAGCTTTCCCCCTGCCGACCTTTTGTCCTTCGCCCCTGGTTGCCCGTGTGTGATCGCACGCAGCCGACCCGCAATTTGCACCACAGGATTGACGGGCCACTTGTGAGTCTGGCTTGCGAAACCGTCGTGATATTCGCGCATCATCTCTGGGTTTTTGAGCATCATCTGTAATGCTGCTCGTGAATCGGATGTGTAAAGCTTTTCATTGATCGAACGGAAGCGCGCCCCGGAGAGAGAGGCAGACATGCTTGTTTGCAACGGTGTTAGAGACGAAGTTGCAATGTCTTCAGGCATACCGAGATGGGCCTGGTAGTGTGGGGTTGTTGCCGCTGTCCCTAGGCTTTGTCGATCTGACAAATCTGTATCGTGTTCATTACTCTGCGCCACTTCAGCTGCTTGTTTGGCTTGCATCTTTCTCCGAAGCTTCTTGCGCTGGCTTTTACTAAATGCACTCAGGTCAGGACCATCAAACAAGGGTGACGCCCCGTTGTTTTTTTCTGTGCTGTCTGCTTCCGCGGTCGTGCCGTTTAAGCAGGGCTTCTTGGCAGCAGACGCGGGGTCTGACTGCTTTGAAGCCTTAGCGGCAGCGGTGGCAAAAACATCCTTGCTTTTGAGTTTAAGCCTTTTGGAAGCTGCCTCATTCGCATCAGCAGCTTTGCTTCGGGATACGTCATCATCATCATCGTCTTCTTCGACTTCGGTCCTGGTGCCTCCTTTTCCATCGAGAGGGTCGAATTTTCGACGGCCATCGGCAGCTAAGAGCTCATCACCGCTTCGCTTGCGCTTGGAAGTGAGTCGACCTTTGAGTCGTACATCTTGGAGCAGCGAACCTGCGGATGATGTCCCCACGCCTGAATCGGAGGCAGGAATCTGTGCGCCGACCCCGAGATTCGCAGGCCTCAGCTTGCGTTGCTTCGGCTGATCTCGCTTTTGAGGAGCGGTATGGCCTCCAGCATTTTTCTCGTCGCTTGTGTTGCCTGATCCGATGGAGGAAGATGAAAACTTGCCAAGGATGCGCTGAGCGAGGAGGTTGCGGTCTGCCTCCATCTGCGCTACGAGCGAGGCCATTTGATCTGCGCCGTTGGCGCTCGTCGCGGGCGACATCTCGATATGTTTGCTTAAACCTTGTTACTTGAAGGCATGCGCAAGCAGCTTGATCACTACTTGTGCCAGCTAAATGCCCCAAAGCCCAAGTCACCTTTGCGACCAATGCACGGATGAATGCAACAAAGCTACGTTGTGGCCGGGCCATGATGGTCAATATTACCTATGAACATTTGTCGAGATCTTCAGTATGAGAAATAGCCCAAAAATAGGCGGAACCGAGAGGATAAAGACGTGCCTCGAATTCCGAATCCCGTGATCTTTCAGCTGTAGGCGGTGGGCCGCAGGACACAGACACAGACACCAAGCCTCCCCGCAATTCCGTTCAGGAAGTCCATGGAGAGCTGGCCGAAGGGACAATGATCCCAGGCATCTTGCACTGATGCCTGGTGATTTGAAGCTTTATGGTGCCATTCTGCAAGGAATTATGACAGGATCTGGCGAATTCTATAAATTCCGGCCATGGGAGTCCTGACTCCTCCACCCGTGGTACGCGCTGGCTGCGCAGATTAGTGTTCGCCAGTCGCGCTCCACTTTGACTTCGGCGCGCTGGACCATCCCAGAGTCTCTGTAGCCCTCCTCCACGCCTTCGAATGGGTTCACCATCTTAAACACACGCTTGCAGCGCCTGGTGGAAGGCGACATGATGGGCTATTAATCAAGGTGACATCCTGAAGCATTCTTGTCATTGTATGACGAGAAATCCGCAGGCCTTCGCTTGGAAAATGGCGACCACCTCGCCCACGGATTGGTCTGCGACGCCGACCCAAGACAGGCCGGCCTTGCCGCCAGTGCCGGATCCTGAGGCGCAGGACGATGGAGCTGAGCAGCAGCTGGAACACAATGTGTCAATCGCAGAACCTTCACAACAGGCTGAGATTGATCATTCTGTGGAGCAACTTCCATCGCAAGCTGAAGAAAAAGAGCAACATCTCGCGGGTTCTTCTGATTCAATACAGTTAGCGGATGGTCCTGCCGACAACACATCGCAGCAACCTGCGATCTCTTCGGAAGGTCCGCAGGCAGGTGGCGTAGAGGGGGTGTTGCCATCAATACCAGAAGACAAACCCATGCCGCCTGCGCCTGCGATCGACGTGCAGTCTACAGTGACCAATGGTCCACCAGGCCCTGCAGAGGCAAATGCGTACCACAGTCGCACCGAATCTCTCGGAGGCTCAGGCAACACCCCAGCCGCCTCGGCAGCGATGCTATCCAGAACTACTTCCTCCCTGCATTCCACTTCGAATCGCTCCTCCGCAAGCATCAGCACGTCTGCCGTGCATTCTCGCAGCTCCCTGAGCTCACTCACGAAAGGCTCTGCCGTTTTTGTGATTACGGCACTCGAAAGCATAGAAAAGTCCAAAGAGGCGCGTAAGAGCAAAGAGCTCAAAGCGGCGTGTACAAGCGCGCTGGAGATGGTCAAAACCGCCAGTGCGTCGGCGGCATCTAGCACAGGCATGGTACCTGGTCCAGGCGGTGGAGGGACAGCAGAAGCAATCCTTGATCCCAGGACTGTCTTCGAGCCCCTTCGCCTTGCATGCACAACAGGCAGCACTTCGATTGTCATAACTGCTGTCGACTGCATCAGCAAGCTTGTCTCTTATGCCTTCTTTGCTGAGGATTATCCGCCGCGCGCCTCACAGCAGCCTGCACTGGCTGACGTTGTGACCGACACGATCTGCAATGCGTTTATGGAAGGCTCCGACGATAAGGCACAGCTGCAGATCATCAAGGCACTCCTTTCCATCGTCCTCAGCAGCAGCATTCATGTGCATCAAGGAAGCCTGCTTAAAGCTGTACGCACGGTATACAACATCTTCCTTTTATCGAAGAGCCCGGCAAACCAAGCAGTCGCACAAGGCAGTCTGACGCAAATGGTCCACCACGTGTTTGGGCGTGTACCACGAGGAGGGGTTAGCGCAGGGAACAATGCAGACGGGACTCCTGCGGAGAGCGTTTCGCCGAGTAGACACGGGAGGAATGGGACAAGGAGCAGCAGCATCGTAAGCACAGTCGGCGAAGCGGCGCTCTTTGATCAGAAGCAGGAAGAGGCAAAGCCGCATGCAGGCGGCGCTTCCCCGATGACCAAGGCATCGGACCTGCCCGTCGCAGGATCAGAGCAGGGAATTGCTTCGAATGCTGACGAAGCCGAGGCCCCTGAAGAATCCGAGATTCCTCTCAATGACGAGGAGATTCCAGCGCCGGTTGCCCCTCCGAAAGACATCGCTGAGGAGACACGCCTGTCTGCAATGGATGATACACAAACCGCTCAGGAGGCGCCCCAGACGGAAGCGACAGAAGAGAAGGTGACACTGCAGTCCCTTGAACGACGGAAATCCTTCGAGGGCGCCAGTGAAGACGCGACAGCTGCTTCGCTTGGCAACATCAGTCAGCATGAGCTACTTGTCAAGGACGCTTTTCTCGTCCTGCGTGCCTTGTGTAAGCTCAGTATGAAGCCTCTTGGCGCGGAGAGCGAGCGTGATTTGCGGTCACATGGCATGCGGTCGAAGTTACTTTCGCTGCATCTCATCCTGACGATCCTCAAGAGCCATATGCAGGTCTTCCAGGACTCAAGCATCGTCATCCACAGCTCCTCTACTGGAGAGCAGACTGCATTCGTTCAGGCAGTCAAGCAGTACGTCTGCCTGAGCTTGAGCAGGAACGCCGTCAGCTCGGTCAACCAGATCTTTGAACTTGCTTGCGAGATCTTCTGGCTCGTTATGAGTGGCATCAGGGCCAAAATGAAGGTGAGTCGCAACGCGACCCGCTTTTATTGTACAAGTTTGGCGCTGACTCACCATTTCTGGTTACTTCCATAGAAAGAGATCGAGGTCCTTCTAAACGAGATCTTTTTGCCGATTTTGGAGATGCGCAATTCGACTGCCAAGCAGAAGTCGATCCTGCTCAACGTCCTTATCCGACTTTGTCGAGACCCGCGGGCGCTGGTAGAGGTCTACATCAACTACGACTGCGATCGAACAGCACTAGAAAATATCTACGAACGGTTGATGAACATTGCTTCACGAATCAGCCAGACGCATGTCGGGCCCGGATCGACGCTCAGTGCGCCCGAGCCGCTGAGCCCTGTCGCGCAACGCACAGATGAGTCAGGGCTAAGCTTCCTGCCTACGCTAGGCTCCAGTAGTTCGGCCGCGGCGGGTGAGCAGGACCCCGCATCTGCATCACAACCGGTCGAGGTGCGACTCAAGCGGCAGAGCCTCGAGTGTCTCTGCTCGGTACTCCGCTCCTTGGTGCTCTGGTCGAGTAGAAATGGGATTCCTGCAGAAGGGTCATCGTCACAAGGTGATCTGAGCGGGTACCCTGTGGGCTTGTCAGCTGCACCAGCAGAGAACGGCAGCCCGCGGGCTAGCGAGGAGGCTCGGTATCCGGACACTCCACACGAGGGGCAACGAAGCATGGGCGACATGGGGTCGCCAAGTGGCGCTGCGACGCCGCTTGCGCCTAGCACACCAGACCCAGGGCGCTTGTCCATGTCCGTAGAGCAGGCGCAAGACGACCCGTCTCGCTTTGAATCTGCAAAGCAACGCAAAAATACGTTGCTCGAGGGAATACGCAAATTCAACCAAAAGCCAAAACGAGGCATCGACTTTCTTGTTCAACATGGGTTCATTCGGTCGCGAGATCCGAGAGACATTTCTCGCTTTCTGCTGTACGCGGATGGACTCAATAAGGCGCAGATCGGAGAATACCTCGGAGAAGGAGAGCCGGAGAACATCGCCACGATGCACGCCTTTGTCGACCTGATGAACTTTGAGCGCATGCACTTTCTCGCTGCACTGAGAAAGTTTCTACAGGCATTCAGGCTTCCTGGGGAAGCGCAAAAGATCGACAGGTACATGCTCAAGTTCGCTGAGCGATATGTGGCCGGCAACCCCAACGTCTTTGCCAACGCCGACACTGCGTATGTCTTTGCATACTCGATCATTATGCTCAACACTGATGCACATAACCCGCAAGTCAAGCATCGCATGACGCTGCAAGACTTCATTCGCAACAATGCGGGTATCGATGACGGCAAGGACTTGGCAGAGGAGTACTTGGCAGAAGTCTACGAGGACATTCTACACAATGAGATCAAGATGAAGGATGAGGTGCTGGCTAGCAGCGGGCAAGCGGCTACTTCGACTGGGCTGGCCAATGCTATTGCTGGAGTCGGGCGGGACCTGCAACGCGAAGCATATGAATTGCAATCGGAAGGCATGGCCAACAAGACGGAAGCGCTGTTCCGCACGATGGTGCGAGCCCAACGGCGAGTCGCCCCGCAGCAACGCGCTGCTGCTGAGCGCTTCTTCTCGGCTTCGCACATCGACCATGTCAAGCCGATGTTCGAGGTTGCGTGGATGCCTTTCCTTGCAGGCATCAGTGGGCCGATGCAGGATAACGATGACATGGATGTTGTCGAGCTCTGCCTGCAAGGTTTCCGTGATGCAATTCACATCGTTTGCCTCTTTGGCCTCGAGCTGGAGCGCAATGCTTTCGTCACTACGCTCGCCAAGTTCACTTTCCTCAATAACTTGGGCGAGATGAAGGCGAAAAACATCGAGGCCATCAAGACACTCCTCGGCATCGCTCAAACAGAAGGCAATTACCTCAAAGGAAGTTGGCGAGAGCTACTAACCTGCGTGAGCCAGCTGGAGCGTTTCCAGCTGCTCAGTGGTGGTGTCGATGAAAAGTCGTTGCCGGATCTCGGTAGACGGAAAGTCAATGGGGCTACTCCGAGTGGCAAGCAGGCGCAGTTGGCGCCCAAGGCGAAGCAGGCTCTGCCGACCAATGAGGTGGTCCAGGCTGGCGGCTCCACCGAAGTCACGGTTGCGGCAGACATGGTTTTCTCTTCAACACCATCCTTAACAGGCTCGGCCATCGTCGACTTTGTTCAAGCCTTGTCCGAGGTATCTTGGGAGGAGATCCAATCATCCGGCATGACGGACAGCCCAAGGCTCTTTTCGCTGCAAAAACTGGTCGAAATCAGCTACTACAACATGGAGCGCATCCGCATGGAGTGGTCACACATCTGGGCAATCCTGGGAGAACATTTCAACCAGGTCCTTGTTACTTCATCGCCTTCCGTGTCAGCATTTTCAGTCGATGCCCTGCGGCAGCTGTCTATGCGCTTTTTGGAGAAGGAGGAACTCCCGCGCTTCGCTTTCCAGAAAGACTTTTTGCGGCCCTTTGCCTACGCCATGGCCCACAGTCCTGAAATTGAGACGCGCGAGATGGTGAGTCAAGGCTCTTCGACCGTGCTCCCGACCAGCATCGGCTGAGAAAGATGCGCCCTTCTTTTGTCTGCAGATTATTGATTGCCTCTGGCAAATGGTGCAAGCACGTTCTGCTAATCTACGCTCTGGGTGGACGAGTCTCTTTGTCATTTTGACAGCCGCTTCGAAAGATTCGTCTGGTGAGCACCTCACATCGGGCAACAAAGTGCTCCAGGAACATTGCTGACGAGACGGTTTCCTGCAGAGCGAGTTTGTGCTCAAGCCTTTGACCTCACTCAGAGCCTATTCGAGTCGCACTTTCCGGAGATCCTACGCCATGGATTCGCAGACTTCACCGTTTGCCTGACCTCCTTCTCCAAATGCAAGGCGCAAAGAATATCCTTGCAGGCTATCGCTGTTTTGCGTGGACTCGTGCCTGCGATGCTGCGCTTGTCGGATGTGCCGGGCCACTTCCCATCGTCCCTCACCGCAGCGCATGCAACAGAGGGCGAACATCCGGCGCACGATGCGTTAGTGCAATTTTGGTTCCCTTGCTTGTTTGCTTTCTATGTGAGTCTCCTCCGCACAGGCCGTGAGTCAATCACTTGTTCAACTGAATATGTGTTTGACCCTCAGGACATCGTGATGAATGGAGATGATCTGGAAGTCCGCCGGGTGTAAGTCACTCTCACACATTGCTGACTGACGCGGTGGTAGCTGAGACACTTTTCCATCGTAGCGCACTTGATTCTCTTTTTGACATTCTCAAGAAGCACGGCCATACATTTAGGCCAGACTTTTGGGACACAATCTGCCAAGAAGTCCTGTTCCCCATTTTCTCTGTGCTTCGCTCGCGCAATGACGTGTCACGCTTCAGCACCCACGAGGACATGAGCGTATGGCTCAGTACCACCATGATTCATGCTTTGCGCAATCTTGTCGACCTCTGGACGTTCTACTTTGACACTCTGGAGCGCTTGTTGCCGGGCCTCCTTGAGCTTCTCTGCGCCTGCATTTGTCAAGGTGAGACCGGCGCGCACAACTTATGATATTCAGGAGTGTGCCAAACTCACCCAGTCTTGTCTGGAATGCTGCAGAAAACGACACACTGGCGCGCATCGGCACGTCCTGCCTTCAGCAGCTCATCGAAAAGAACGTTACACGCTTGAACAACTTGCGATGGTCACAAGTGGTGGACACGTTCATGCAACTGTTCCGTACGACTACTGCGCACCAGCTCTTCGATCCTTCGCTTCGTGCCGGCGGTGCCGCAGTCCCTTCTCGACCGGGAACGCCCGAGGAGCAGCAGCGCGCAAACGGATTCAGCACACCCCGGCCGTTGTCGCCTGGTGTGCGGCCAGACGGCGCCAGCGGCGCTCAGCTTCTACCACCGGTCGCCATGTCGTCGACTGATCGGCGTCGCGTATTCAAGCAGATCATCGTCAAGTGTGTCTTGCAACTCTTGCTCATCGATACGACGAATGAACTTCTACACAACGACTGGGTCTACGAACGGGTCCCGCCTGACCAGCTGCTCCGGTTGCTCAACACGCTTCAAGACAGCTACGACTTTTCGAAACGCTTCAATGCGGATAAGGACCTACGGATGGCGTTGTGGAAAGTGGGCTTCATGAAGCAACTGCCAAATTTGCTCAAGCAAGAAAGCAGCTCGGCATCCACGCTGGTGGCCATCCTCGTCAAGATGCATGAGGACCCGAGAGCAACGCACGTCGCAGCACGCGTTGCGATCCGAAAGCGGTTCGTCCCGCTGGCGGAGGAGGTGGTGCTGAGCTACATCCCGCTCGACCCGGAGACGCAGGCGCGCAACATTATTGCCTGGACGCCGGTGGTCTCGGACGTGTTCCGTGGTGTCTTTTCGTTCAACGACAGCAACCCTGCGAAAGAGAGCCACGGCGCCGCACAGTGGGATGCAGAGCCGGAGCAGTGGAACGAAGAAAACGCTACCTTCTCGTACTATGCACCCGTCTTTTATCCGCTGGCGGTGGAACTGATCGGCAAGGAACCACTAGCGAGTGAAGTTGTCATCACGCTCAAGTCGTTCCTTTGGAAGGTCGGCATGGCCAAAGGGCTGTATGGTGGCCCGGATGGGGAGCAGCGTCGGCGCCGAGAAAGAGCACAAGAGCGGGAGCAGGGGCGCTCCAGCTCCAACTTGGACAACCCGCTGCGCATCCCGCCTTGGCCACGAGTAGCCAAGGCGAGCAATGGCAACGCAGATGAAAGTGCAGCAAGTGCCAACGCCAGCGACGCTCTGAGTCAGAGCTTGCTGAATGCCGGCAGCCATAGCCAGGGAGCAGCGACAGGTGACTCTGCTACAACCGCTGGACCACATCGCCCACAGCCTCTGTCGATCATCCCGCACGTCGTCAACGTTCCTGAGGTAGAGTCGGCGACGGTCAGCGCGCCGCTGACGAGTGAGAAGGAGGCAGCGCCAGAAGTTGTGGCACAAGGCGACGACGACGGTCATATGCGCGAGCGTGTTCAAGGTGGCTCGGCAGAGCAGGCGGACAGGGAGGCGACGATGGCGACTGCGCCGCAGGACCTTGTGGATTTGAGCTAGATGATCGCGATATAGATGTGCATGGGGCTCCATGCTCCGCGCCCAACGACTACATGCATCGTCCATTCCTGCAGCGTGGCAGATATCGCGAGCTGGTTGGAGATCCACGAGGAAAGGAGGTTGATGGTGGTGCAGATGAAGCATATGCTCACCTTGCTTCCTCGATTGTATATCCCTGTGCCATTCTATGCTATGAGGTCTCGTTTAGGAACATCGACATCGCATGGGATCGTGCCCCCTCCTGGATACCGTTCCCCAAAAAAAATCCGTCCCCACGACAGGAAATCCCACGGGCTTCCAGGGGATCTTGTAAGCATATCTGTTAAGTTCATTCAAATCGCTATGGTAGCCCAAATACATAGCTGGGTTGGGCCGGGGACAAGGACGCACATATTACCTTGCTTGGGCAAATTCCCGATGTAGCTATGACATGTGTATTTGGGTCGCTAGAAGAGCCAAAGAACCCCTTCCATTGCTGCTGATACAGCCACGTTGGGTGCAAGCCCGGATCTCACGGGACTGCTTCCTCCGTTCCCATTCCCGTTACGAAATCGGGTCAAAAGCCCTGTTGCGGGAACGGGACAGTGGTGGATCGAGGGATTTCCCTGATAATGAAAATTCCTGTGAATTTCTAATTCTCAAACGAGAACTCTAGCTGTGCTATGCAATGCCATGCTCAGTGCAAGGCACTGCACTACAGCAGTCTCGTCGCTGTCCTCTCTTTCACACAGCCGGAGTTGCCGACGAGTTCGTCTGAAGTGCTGCCTCCCAAGCCTGAACACATATGAAAGCTACCTCCATTGCCAATTGGTGACAGTGGTGTTCGTGGCGTATACAACGCCAACAGCCGCATCCAGACAGACAGCATTCAGGCGCCGTACCGCCAAGTCTGCCCATTATGGACAGGTGAGCGGAGGCTTGCGTTGGTTGTGCAGGCTAGACCTGCCCGCGGGAGCGGGGTCTCTTCTCTGGGCCAAAGCTAACCCTTTCACTCTCTCCTTCCCCTTTCCCTCCTCCTAGCCTCGACTTGTCCACTCACCAGCTCATCCTCAATGAGCTCGCCGTCACCTTGGCATCCCAGGCATCCCATGGCAAGCTTTCCACAGCGGACACCGCCGCCCTCTATGGCTCCTCTCGCGGCGCCTCGGGTTCTAGTCGCAAGGTCAGCGGTAGCGGCAACGGCAAGTACCTGGTGAGTTTGACTGGGAGAGCGCATTTATATGAATACTCGAGGTCAGACTTGCTCACGGCCCCTGCTTCCTTCCGGATTGCCTTAAGAACGTTACCGACATCCGGACGCAGATCGGCTTGGCCCAGTTCGCATCGTCGATCGCGCACTCAAAGCATGCCAGCGCCGAGGCGCACCTCGCGCCCGTCCTGCGCGAACTCACCGCGCTGCTGGCCGAGCTGTCCAACACCGAGCTCGAGGAATCAATGGACTGGCAGGAATGGTGTCTGCCAGATCAGCTGGCGTGTGCCCTCGTCGCGTCCATGCTGCGCGTCGCCAATGCCGCGCCGCAGCACCGCGATAGCTGCGTCGGCGCCATCCTCACGCTCGCCCAGCGCCTATCGGACGGCCTCAGCGCGACGGCGGGGGACGCGCACATCGTCGCTGTCCGCCTTGTGCCCCTATTCCACGGCTTTTACCGCGCCGTCGCCAGCTTCGGCTTTCAATGGGGCGCAACCGAGTTTGCTCGCCTTGCAACGGCGCTCGCGCCACTGACCAGCACGGCGCAGACGGTGCGCCGCCTCAATGATGCCCTGCTCATCCTCCCCGAGCAGGAGGCTGCGCTTCAGCAGGCCAACCGAGCCACGCGCCGCAAGCCCAAGGCGGCCACCGTTCGTCCTAACAACGACGATGAGGGCAATGACGATGGCAGGAGCGAGGGGTCCGTCGACACGTTCTTCTCTGGCGACGATGAGATCGAAGAGGACGAGCTGGACGCCGCCGCCAACCAGGGAGGCTTCGTCGACAGTTCCGACTCGGCTGCGTTCGACTTCCGTACGACGCTCCTCCTCCACTACCGCAAGGTCTTCCGCCCGCTCTCCGGCCACTTTGTCCTCTGTGCCGTTATCGAAGTCCTTGCGTCCGTCCTGTCACAGCTGCTCGCAGCGCACATCAAGACCAGCACCGCTGGTGCTTCGAAGTACTCAGTGCCTGCTTTCCGGCGCGACGCAGACGAAGCTGAGACGCTGCACCTGTCGCTCGAGCACGACGCCTCCGCCACACGCAAGGCTTGGAAGTCCCTGCTTGCGAACCCCGTCGCCGATATTCACGTGCGCAGGCACAATGACATGAACAACCCCCAGGCGCCCGAAACGAGCGAAGTCAACACGACAGGGAGCACCGCCTCGCGCATCGTCAATGCGCTGCCCATCATCATCAATGGTGGCAATGGCTCTGCGGCGTTTAGAGACGACAGTCTTTCCGATGCGCTCTCCGCCCTGCCGACAAGCCTGTCCAGTGCGCTGAGCCAGACCCTGCATATGGCCAGCCGTGCATATCACGATGTGCATCGCTTCGTCGACAATGAGGGCAGCAAGCAGCGCAGTGCTAACGGCGACCTGCACATGGACATCTACGCCCTTGAGATCCTCGCCGAGTCGCTCAAGCTCGGTGCGCTGTGCTCAGTCGCGCAGGCGCGTGCCGGCGCCAGCTCGGTTGGGCGCAATGTCAACTCGCACACGCTCGTGCGCGTGCGCACGCTGCTCAGCGAGCAGGCCAGCGTCTTTGAGCCCGTCCTGCAGGGCGCAGCGCTTCAGGCGACCGGCTTCCTCGTGCTCAACTTCCCCGCCATTGCACTGCCCATGACGACGCAGCTTCGACGCTTCGTCACCAGTCCGCTCGCCATGTTCGGCGTCGAGCCTGCGTCGACTGCACACACCATGTCGCCCATCCTCGCAAGCGCGGCCAAGGCATTGTGCGCCTGCGTCACCGCACATGGCAACGACGACCTCGTCGTCTCGACCATGTATACACTGCTCAACTACCTCGGAAAGGACATGAGCTTTGGCGGCTACGCAGCCGGCGGCGCCGCAGGCAGCGGCATCTCTGTGCGCAGCGGCGCCTCGCGCGCCGTCAGCGTGCGAGACCATGCCGTTATTGGCGGCGGAATGCACCACGCCGGCTCGCTGACGAGCTTCGCGACGCGCACCGAAGAGCAGAAGGTCGCCATTACTGCCAGCACTATCGCGACCGTCTCGCGCCTGGCAATCGAGGTCGGCCAGCCGGACGTGATTGCACTGACGACGAGCATGCTGCTGCAGCGTCTGCGCACGGCCGAAGCGCACGCCGAGGCCGCCTTGCTCGTGCACCTCGTCCCTCTCGCTGTCGCCGGATCCAAAGTGTCGTTTGTCGAGGTCGTCCGCGCGCTCATCAACGCACTGCGCAGCGCCATGTCCGGTGGCGCGGGTAGGCGCGCCAGCCAGGCGGCACAGCAAGCCCTGCTCCGTCTTGCGCAGCGCCTTGGCCAGCGCCAGGAGTGTGAGGAGGGCGATACGAGCAGCGTAGAGCAGCAGGAGGCAGCAGTAGCCGTCGATGTTGGTGATAACACCGACCTCAGCTCCGGTCGCAAGGAGATCTACCTAGTCGAGCTGCTGCAGCTGTTCGCCGAAAAGGGCCAGCAGCTGCAGACGGCCGCTTCGTCTGGTAAAGCGAGCAAAGAGGAGCTGGCGGAGCTCAACACGGACTTGGCCAACCTTTTGCCGACAATTTCTGCGCTGCTCGCGCACTCCGACATCAACCCGCAGCTGAAGCCGACCGTCGAGATGGTCTCGCTCTTCCGCAACATGTGGTTCCTCTCTATTCTCTTTGGTTATGCCATGCCACCGACAGAGCGCAGAGCGGCAACAAGTGCCAGAGCTCCCGGCTCTGCTGCCGCTGCGCACGAGGAGCTCGTCAGCAGCGCACTAGCGTCCATCTCGCTGAAGACGCCGACGCTCGTCCCTGAGACGGCGCACAACTACCTCGAAAGCGACCTCGAGTACAATTCCGTGCTGAAGCGCGACTTCTCCGCCGCATCCATCGAGACGCAACGTAGGACGCTTGCGGTGCTCATCCCCTCGCACACGTCCGAAATTCGCTCGTTCAAGTTTGCCGAGCTGACGTTCCTGCAGACAATATTCAACCTCGAGTGCATGCGCAGCAGTCTCGGTCGTCCATCGATGATCCTGTGGTACTTTGTCAACGACGGCTTGAACAGCAGCTCTCTCGTCGGCAGCATGGAAGCCATCGCCGACAAAGTCATGCAGCAGTTCATCGCGGATATAGAGCCGCAGCTGTACGAGCATGCACTCGACCCACGCGTTTCAGCTGAAGTTAGGAACCTCCTCCTCGGCAGTGTACATCGCGTCAGCAAGGTCCGCGTCGTCTCGCGCAAGTTTCTCGATCGCCTCATCGGCGCCTACCCTTCCTTGCTCTGCGATGGTGACCTCGTCATTCTCATGCTCGAGATGCTCACACTCGTCAGGCACGGCTGCGAGTCCGAGTACAGGGATGAATACTCACCTGTCTACCACTTCCACTCCGAGCGCGCCAACGTGGCCTTCGACATGTCCGACTCGTACCCCCAGCGCGAGGAGATCCTCCGCGACTTCCTTCAGCGCACCAGGACCTTCCTCGGCGCGCTTGTCGAGCGCGCACCTGTCGAGCTGCAGGGTATCCTTCAGAGGTACCTCAGCACGCTCGATGACACCTCCTTACCCGGCTACACTGAGCTTGGCAAGAGCGTAGCGCTCGAATACGCCAAGATGGTCGGTGTTGGGAACCGCCAGGAGACATTCCTACCGCCTCTTGGCGGCTGGACTGCCGACACGTCCAGCACGCTTGTCAACGACCTCGTCGCCAAAAGCAACTACATGGGTGAAGTCACCGGCATCCATCTTGCGCTCACCAATGGGCTCGTGGAGCTTCGTAAGGACCCCAAAAAGAGCTTCTCGACGGTTAATATCCAGCAGTGCAAACAACAGCTTGCAGATGTCTCGCGCGAGCTCTTGTCCAAGAAGCCAAACGTGTCATTCGCCGAAACCCGTCGACTCTTGTACCGCACCGCAGCTTTGGCCGTCGCGCTGCCCGAGGTGAGTGGCTCCTTTCTTGCTTAGTGACGTGATTGCGATCGAATGCTGATCGGTGAGCACCCTCCTTTGACGTGCAGATCGACTTTGACTTCCTGCACTACGTCGTCTCGATCCCCATTAGACTGTTCACACCCGCATCGATCTTGACTGCTAGCCATGTCTGGACGTGGATCATCGGGGAGCGGCCAACTGCGGAAACTAAAATTATGGTCGAGGTCACCATCGGCTGGCTCTCAACCATTCAGCTGCGCAAAGGCATCTTCTCGAAAAGTCTCAACAGTAAGCACCCGCTTCTGCAAAAGACCGAGATGAGCGCTTTCGATCGGCAAACCATCGTGGCCGAGCGCGAGGCGGCCACTAGGCTCTTCACGCCTCACCTCATCTTGCTGCGTATGATCTCGAGTCGCTACCAGGCTTTCCATTCGCGTGACCCTTCCATGGTCCTCACCATGGCCCGCTTACTCGATCATTCCGCCAGGAGCGTCGACCGCATGAGCACGCATCCTCTCGCGAGAGAGGTGCGCTTCACGCTTGTACACTTTGGTTTGCGCCTGCTTCAAGGGAGCAAGCTGGATGGCTTGGTCGAATTCCACTTGCGTCAAGGCTTGTACAAGATCGCTTTCGCTTGGTTTGCAGAGTGTCCCCAATGGTCGTTCGGCAGCAACCGGCTGCAGGTTCAGGCAGAGATGCGGCTCCTTTCAGACACTCTGAAACTGCTGGCGAGCGACAAGATGAGGGCCTCTCAAGTCATCACTAGCTTCCCTGCCGACATGGCTTATGTCCGCCTACCGGGCAGGCTCACCGTCGCCGAGTCGAGCCGCGCAGCCAGCGACCAGCGCTTGCTGCTCTCCTTGCTCGTTGAGAGTGAGCTCTCACGCTTCTCTGTCTGGAACAACCCGATGGCGGTTCCGGGCCGCGGCAGCGACTTTGTTGGCAATGCGACAAAAAGCATGACAGAGGCCACCTGGGCTAGCGTTGTTCGAGTAGCTTGGTCTGTCAATCCCCAAGTCGCTGTGCAGATGACGCAGCGCTTCAAGTCGGCCGCCGTGACTGCAGAAGCCGGACGCCTCGTCCGAGCGGACCCCGGCAAGGTCGTTCGCAGCCCCGATGCTCTGGGCTTGCTCACGGAAAGCCATCTCCAGCTCGCTTTGCGCGAGGGTACGGATCTCAGGTGGCTGCTGTACTGGGCCGCTGTCACCCCTGTTGAGGGCATCGAGCTGTTTTCGCCAAAGTATGGTAATAACCCGATGCTGCTTCAATACGCCATGCGTGCACTCGAGGAGTTGCCCGTTGAGTTGACCTTCTTCTACGTCCCGCAAGTCGTTCAAGCGCTCCGCTCTGACGAGTATGGCTACGTTGAGCAGTTCATATTTGAGACATCCAAGATCTCGCAACTTTTCTGCCACCAGATCATTTGGAACATGAAGGCCAACTCGTACAAGGACGACAATGCCGGGATCGAGGACCCGATGAAGCCGACCCTCGATCGCATGATCGAGAACATTGTCCATGCTTTGTCAGGCGAGTCCCAGAAGTTCTATAACCGCGAGTTCGGCTTCTTCGACGAGATCACGAGCATCTCGGGCAAGCTCAAGCCGTACATCAAGAAGAGCAAGCAAGAGAAGAAAGCCAAGATTGATGAAGAAATGGCTAAGATCAAGGTCGACCCGGGCGTGTACTTGCCCAGCAATTCGGATGGCGTGGTTGTCGACATTGACCGCAAGTCTGGTAGACCGCTGCAGTCGCATGCCAAAGCGCCGTTCATGGCGACCTTCAAAGTGCACAGGGACGTGCTCAAGCCCGGCGCTGCCCTTGCAGACGATGGCGAAATGCAAAAGGAAGGAGTCGACGTTTGGCAAGCCGCCCTCTTCAAGGTCGGTGATGACTGCAGACAAGATGCTCTCGCCTTGCAGGTCATTGCAATGTTCAAGAACATCTTCACAAACGTTGGCTTGGACCTTTACCTCAATCCGTACTGCGTGGTCGCGACGGGGCCTGGTTGCGGTATCATTGACGCCGTGCCCAATGCCACGTCGCGCGACGAGATGGGTCGTGCAAAGATCAACAACTTGCTGTCTTTCTTCATTGGAAAGTACGGCAACCCGGACGGCATCGCGTTCCAAAAGGCGCGCCTGAATTTCATCCAATCGATGGCTGCCTACTCGCTCGCGTGCTACATTTTGCAGATTAAGGACCGACACAATGGAAACATTATGATCGATGGCGACGGCCACATCGTCCACGTCGACTTTGGCTTCTTGTTTGACATTGGACCTGGTGGAATGAAGTTTGAACCGTGAGTTTTTGGGGCTTTTTTCTATTTTTCTTATACCAGGCCGACTGAGTCCATCATTTGCTTCTAGGAACTCGTTCAAGCTGTCGCACGAAATGGTGATGGTCATGGGCGGTGCCGCTTCGCAGGGGTTTAAGATGTTCTCCGAGCTGGTCGTCAAAGGCTTTCTCGCGATTCGTCCGTATGCGAAGGACATTATCTCCGTGTGCCACATGATGCTCGGCACGGATCTGCCATCATTCAAAGGCGAGCCGACGATCCATCGACTGCGCGATCGCTTCAAGCTGGAGATGACTGAGCGCCAGGCGGCCAAGTGGGCAGAGGGCCTCATTGCCGATGGCTTCGAGAACCCGCGCAGTACCTTCTACGACGGCTTCCAAAAGTTACAAAACGTGAGTGATAATTGTTTGCAGTCACTTGCTCCCTCGGAGGGATGCCCACTGACTTGATCCCATTTTGCGCATCACAGGGCATCCCATACTAATAAGAGTTCCACTTTCCCTACTCAATCCGTTTCTTGTGCCTTTGTCCCCTACTGAGAAATGCGATTCCTTTTCCTACCACCGAGCCAGTCTGTGCAGTCCAATTCGAGAGATTGCAGCGATGATGTTGGAGATGATGATACACGGAGGTGCGGGATTTCAAGTGAAGATCTGTATCACTAGCCCGTCGAATGCTTTCGTGCGGTACGTCAGTTGCCCAGCTCCGCAACCTGAGCCAAAGTACGCTTCTCCAAAGCAAGAGAAAGCCTTGCACGCCGATGTTTACGAACGGTACAGCGCGCGCTTGGCCACCTTGGCGACCAGCTCTGGGGTAGGGAAGCTGAGCGCTTCGAGGTTTTGCGCGTAAGGCGTCGGGACATCTGCGCCGGTTACTGTCAAGAGATAAAGAAAAGTCGTGGTCAGATCTTGAAGGTTTCGACTAGTGGCACACGACGTAGAAACTCACCTCGTTCGACGGGTGCGTCCCTGCGCGCGGTTTATGATAAGAGGGAACACGGGAGGAAAGCAACAGATGGTGAACAATGGGGCGAAAGTAGATTTAAAGTGGTGAGCGCCTCGCTTTGCAATACTCACAAGTAGTCGAATGCCTCGCTTTCCATGATCTGCGCGCAAATCTCGGAACCGACGCCAAACATGGGGAAGCCGGTCTCGACGGTGACGAGCCGGTTAGTCTTCTTGACGCTCTTGATGATGGTGGCGATGTCGAGCGGGCGGATGCTGCGCAAGTTGATGACCTCCGCTTCGATGCCCTCCTCCTTCTTGAGCATCTCGGCGGCGCTGAGCGAGTAGCCAACGCCGATGCTGTGCGCGACGAGCGTGATGTCTTTGCCCTGCCGCTCGACCTTTGCCTCGCCGATAGGGATAACAAATTCATCGGAGAGGATTTCGGCGTTGACGGGGAAGGTCTGGCCGTACATGATCTCATTCTCAAGCACGACGACTGGGTTGGGGTCGCGAATGGCGGCCTTGAGCAGGCCGCGCGCGTCCTCGGCGGACCAAGGGCTGACGACCTTGAGACCAGGGATCTGGCCATACCAGCTGGCGTAGTCCTGCGAGTGCTGCGCGCCGACGCCGGCCGCAGCGCCGTTGGGGCCGCGGAAGACAATCGGGCAGGGCACGTTGCCGCCGGACATGTAGTACGTCTTAGCGCCCGAGTTGATGATCTGATCGATGGCCTGCATCGCAAAGTTAAACGTCATGAACTCGCAGATCGGGCGCAGACCCGACAGCGCCGCGCCGACGGCCAGACCTGTGAAACCAGCCTCAGTGATGGGCGTGTCAATCACACGGCGCTCGCCAAACTTGTCTAGCAGGCCGCGCGTGACCTTGTATGCGCCGTTGTCTGTGGGTGGGGAGAGGAAAGTCATCAGCATTCAGGATTCAATAGGGAACGTGGGTCGACGGACACAATGGACGCACATCGCGCAACCTCCTCTCCCAGGAGGAAGACCTTATCGTCCCGCAGCATCTCCTCCTCCATAGCCGAGTTGAGCGCATCGCGGACGGTCATCTCCTTGGGTGCACCGCCGCTGGCAGACGAGGCGAAGCGTGCCTGGTTGCGGTAAGACGCTGGCAGGCTGAGCGCCGCAGCTGCAGCGGGCACATTCTCCTTGATGGCTGCCTTTGCTGCTGCTGATGAGGAGGAGAATGAGGACGGCAGCAGGACACCTGACGATGAAGCCAGCGTCGAGCTGGAGATGGCACGTCTCGAAGAGCCCGCTGCTGATGTGCCTCTGCTGCCGCTGGCGCTGGCGACGAAGGATCGCCGTGCGAGTGCGACGCGGACTGTCGATGCGAGGACCATGTTAGCGGAGGTAGATCGGGGCGCCTGGTGTGTCCGGGAATGAGGGCCTCGGGTGCGTGTATTGGCGACAACTTAAGAGCAAGAAGGAAGAATGAGGGTGATTGGTATAGGATGGATGGAGGTGATGGTGATGGGTTAGGTGTGGAGCTTTGTGGTGAGGCAAGGGGGCACTGCGCAAGTGTCCCCCGCTCGATCTTCTTTCGCTCGCTCGCTCGCTCGCCTGTCAGAAGAAACTTTTGGAAAAGTGTTGTTGGGGGAGTGACCAAGTAGGTTCTCTCGGCCGAGATGCTCCCTTTTCTTTCTTATTTGCCTCAGCGTAAAAAGAATGACATGCCTTCGATAGATATCCTGGTATGAAGCCAGCCACATCCGCCGTGCTCGTCATTATTTCATGCCAGTCCAGCTCGTCGACGGGGAGATTGCACGCCGAGCAGACACGCAGGCAAGCACGGAATCAAAGTCTTCGGCCCCCTCTGTACAAGCGGGCGCCTACACCTCGCACGCCAACATGTTGATCAAAGTCAAGACACTGACTGGCAAAGGTGAGGTGCACCGTGCGCGCATGCTCTGCCCTCTACCGCTCTGTGTAGCAAGCTGCGTAGGGCTCGTGTTGCAAAAGAGACGAGGAGAAATGGAAGGAGAGATAAGTTATTCAAGAGGGAATGGCTCTTCTCGATCACCCGCCCCGTTGCGGCGTTCCGCTTGGAGCGGACTAAAGCAATGGCGGGTACAAGCATAGACGTGATAACTGCTGACTGAGGTGCACAGTCATCGAGGGGCTGCTTCGCTGGTCAGGCGAAGCTATGCATCTCGCCGACGGTCATCCCTTGGCACACACCTGTCCATCTGCAAGCCCGCTTACTTACCCTTCAAACTTCCTTACCGTGCGAACACCAGAGATCGAGCTCGACATCGAGCCGACGGACAAGATCACGCGCATCAAGGAGAAGGTTGAGGAGAAGGAGGGCATCCCACCCGCGCAGCAGCGGCTCATCTTTGGCGGGAAACAGATGTGAGTGTCCTCCTCTGATTCGCAACTATTCACGCTGCCTAACGGACTAGAACCCCTCTGCTGCAATTATAGGCACGACGAGAAAACAGCAAAGGAGTTTGGCATAGAGGGCGGCTCGGTCTTACATGTTAGTCGTGCCTGCCTCGGGGCTGCCAGCTCACTTGCTCGATAGCGTAGAAGGCTGACCGCTTTTCTTTTCTCTCTTCCCCCACCATCTCTGCTTCCATACGTATGCGGTGACCAGTTGGTCCTGGCACTCCGAGGCGGCTCGCTATGATCCCTTTGCACTGGATTAGATATTGAATCACCCATTCTGCCATACTCATCCTTGAGAGTGCACGCAGGTATGCGCGCAAATCTTTAGCTGACATTCAGATGGTGGCCAGTGCGTGTTGCTCCACCATCAATCGCCTGAGCCCGGAATCTCACGTCCATCACGCGCATGAACGGACACACTTCGCAGCCTGATCGGAGCCGGGGGAAGACACAGACAAGACTCACGTATCTCAGATTGCCTGTGACCAGAGCGCTTGGAGGAATATGGCCTTCAATTTCAACTTTGAGAATGATCTCGAGATGGAGATAATAGCCAGCGTTATTACGAGTACAACGACAGACGCGCCGGGGTCTGCCGGGGTCCTCATTGCATCGCTGGGACCAGCCTTGGAGTCTGCAGAGCGCGACAGGCCGTGTTAGCCATGGGTCGAAAGTTCGCACGCGAGTTTTACATCGTGTTTGGATAAGATTGTTGCAAAGCAGTCTGAAGCATGCGCGGCACGACGAGCGCTGGTGCAGATAAGCAAGAACGACCATTCTGATGCTACAGGTCAATCATCCTTTCTGGCCCAAACATGTGCGCCTCTGCTTCCGCGAGAGACCCCACGCCGTCCATCTTCACATGGCTGGTGCTGAAGTCTTATAAAAGTGTCCGTCGCCCCTTTCCTCTCGTATCGTGCTCGCCTGTCAACGTTAAGGGCTTCACCTTCCACCTTGCAGCTCCTAGCTCTTTCCCTCTTTACCACCCCGCAGCGGGTGAAAGCAGCAGCCGTAGCAGCACACTACGACCCTTCTAGCTCCGTCTCGGCCGAGGCTGATCGCAGACCGATCAAGGAAGCAAGCGCGTGTGATTGCGTGGCAGCTCAAGCGCCTTCCTGTCAATGTCGCTGCTGTTGAGGTTGCTGCGACGGTTGTGGCCCTTGCCATCGCGCATCCCCAAGAGCATGAAGCTCTCGTAACTCGTTTCCTGGCCGCTCAGATCAACAGTGTACTTTTGAACCTGCACGGGTGGGCGAGTACAATGTAGATGCAAGTTAGCGAAACGAGACGACGCCATGAGAACGCAAAGACGTGAGCTGAACGCACCTTGCCAAAGCCCTTGATCGCCTTGCGCCAGTAGCACGCCGCGCTCGCAGGCGACACGTAGCGGTTCCTAAAGTAGTTCCACTGGTTCTCAGCGATCCTGTGCGCCTTGTCGTCATCCTTGAGCAGCGCATCCATCACATCGGGCAGGCGCTCCCATGTGCGGTCGAAGTACTCCTTGTCGCCATCGTGCACGAGAACGCCCTTGCCATTTCCGGTCGCCTTGGGCACGTAGACGATGTTCTGGTCGGGTGAGTTCCAGTCGGCGTTGTACAGGTGCGTCCAATGCTGGATCCAGCGCGGCGGGTGCGTAATAATAACCGTCTTGCAGTTCTGCAGGTAACGCAGACGGCCAGAGTATGTGTTCCCCTCGGCGAACCCTTGGAACTTCCACTTGCAGTGGTCCGCGATCGCCACCGCCGTCGTAGGGTTCGACCAGTCGACCCCCTTGATGTCGTTCCACGTATGCCCCCGGGCAACTTGGACCATGCTCTCACGATCGGCGGTGCCGACCTTCATGCTACCGCGCCAGAAGAGCTTGGGGACCTTTTCCTCCCACGGCGTGGCCTTCTCGATGGCTTCAATCTTCATGCGCACATCCAGATATGTGCCCACGTGCTCGGGCCACGAGAGGAAGCCATAGTCTGGCATCAGCCAGACATCATCTTGATCGTCCCTGCGGTCGAGGCTGAACTTGCCGCGCATGCCCCAGTCATCGAAGCCCATGCAGAACTCGATGTTCGGCAACGGCTCGCGCGAGGTGATGATGGACTGGTGCAGCAGCGCTAGCGCCGCTAGTGGCCGCGTGAAAGTACCGGTGGAAGGCGTGAATTTCTTCAGATAGAGTCGATTGTTGTAGATAGCCACTCGTGCATGTGTCCATTGCCCATCGTCGCAAGAGCTTTCGAGGTACTCCTTTGTGAACCTGCGGAGGCAGGGCATGAGTCAGAAGAGATATGTGGAGCGCAACCCACGAGGAGTCTGTCATCGGCGGCTACTCACGGATTCTTGGTGTAATACTTGACGCTGCGATCAATGTCCTTCCAGAGGTCCGGGAAGTACGCGTCGCATTGCTCCTCTGTGAACGTGAGGTCGTCCGGATTGAAAGGGTCATTGTACTCTGGCTTTTTGGGTAGCATGATCGTCTCCCCGCTCTTGACCGAGTAGCCCCATCCTTTTGCGATGCCCTGGAGCTTGACCGGCAATTGTGAAGTTGTGCTTGGCTTGGCAGAGATGTGCAGGATGAGCAAAAGGATAAGGGCCGCGGCGAGCGCTTTACGGAGCCGAGTTCGGAAGGTATACGCGAGCGTATCTTGTATCCGGCCAGAAAAGTGGAACAGCGTGGGCCAGGCCTGCGACAGCGGCTTCTCGGACGCTGATGCCGAGTGGGTGTGTTCGCGGGATTGCCCGCTAGACACCTCCAACTTGCCTTTCTGCTCGTGCTTGCTACGCTTCGCATCGTGCTGTGTCAGCGGCAGCTCGTACTCTTCCTCCGGCATGCGGTTGTACTGTGCAGACGACATCTTTGCTAATTTGATTTTCCAGTGCGTTGAATGACCGATCGATCGTCAGATCGAGCAGTTGCGGTCAAACTGTATGTGGGCGACCAGCGTCGAGTCCAGTCCAGTCCAGTCGAGGTCTCTTGATTCTGACCGGGCCAAACTTTTCTCCAGCGCCTATCGAATCGATGTTGATGTATGGCCTGCAGTCAGGGCACAACAGACGGGGCGATCATAAGACTGTCCAAGGTTTCTGCGATGAGTGAAGCGGCGGAAGTAGCACGGGACAGTCTGGCCCTGGTGTCCACAGAAGGAATCCGATGGATGTGGGAAAGCGTGGGACTGCGGTAGGCCATGACCAAGCTGGACTGCGCCTTATCAGAGTCGCGGCCCCCGTCGTACGACTGATGACGGCGAGAGTGCGGACGGGAGGGCGAAAGCAGCACTATCCATATCAACGTCGAGCATGAGAGGATGAACCAGGCGTAAAGAGCAAGCCAGGGAGGAATCGAAGATGCACTCAGTGATTGGAAACGCGAGGGAGGCGGTGGGGGAGCGCAGCCAGTTGGACCACGCCAGGTGAGAGGGCGCAATGCCCTAACTCTAAACACGAAAAACTATGTTTCACTGCAGTTCTACTAAGAATTCGATTCAATAAGAAAGAAACCCAGCAAAAGGCACTGTGCAGACTGTGACGAAGTTTAAGGCCAAGAGGCTGAGCAGCTTTAACCTCGCCTCGGTTGAGTCTGACTTCCGACGCCAAGCTTGCCTTTCAGCCACGAGTGCGGTCGCGTGAACGCCAGCAAATCCGCCTCTACTGGCAGACCAGAGTATCCTTTTGGCAACGAGGTACGAGCCCCGCTGAGTTTGCAAATCCGCGGTTCTCTAGGGTTGCGATTGAAGTGGTTGCGGTTTAAGTACATATCTAGTTATCAGAAAGATTCAATTAACACAGGCTTCCTTCTCGTTCCTTCCGGTCGATTGAGCCAAACGAGGTGGTGTATAGGTTGCTGAGTAGACAAGAACACGCAAAGGTGGCATTTTCTGCGAGGGTCCTGTATTCCTTGCGCGATTAGAGTCTGGCCCGCGATATCTGCACACCATCCTTGCCGGAATCCGACGCGCCGGGGCGCATGCTCTTCTGCGGCGCGCTCTTGTACTCGGCCATGCCGCCGCTGTTGTTGAGATGGTCGAACGTGGCGATACCCTGCTCATTGCGGTAGACGCCGAGCTCGATCAGCTTAGCAAAGGCCTTGGTGAAGTGGTCGAAGAACAGATCTTTGTCCGTTGCGTACTTCTCCACCCATGGTCGGAAGCTCGGGTCCTGGATCAGCGCCATATCCGTCGGCAGCATCATCAGCTCCTCCCCATCATCCCCTACACCAGGCGCCTTGGCGGCCCACTGGAACGGCATTCCCTGGCGTCCCTTCCAATTTTTGGGCTGCCACTTGAGCTTGAGCAGCAGCTTGTAGTACTGGTTCGAGAAGCGCGTCGGGTTCGGTACCCACGGTCCCTCGAAGCCGGAGCGGTCGCTGTGGCATCGCCCGAGCGAGTGCGCGCCGGACAGCGCGACGATCTCCTGGTCATTCATGTTCATTTTGTAAAACACCCATCGCAGGTGGTCAGAGCCTTGCGCTGCGTCTGGCAGCCTGCCGCGCGGCGGAAGTAGCGAGTCATTCGCAAAGTCAGAGCGGCCCGGCTTCCAGGGGATCTTGGGCCCTCCCATCTGCTCGATTGCCACCACGCCAGCCAGTGTCCACAGATCAGAGTAAGTAATCCAGCTGTGCTTTTCCTTGATCGCTTCGAGAAAGACGCGCGCGTGCTGAAGGCCGGCGTTCGCAGGGTCCCCACCTGATAAGCATACGAAATGCAAATTGTCAGTCGTAGCACGGGTCTTGCTCGATGGGACATTGGCCCACCTTCTTCCTCGTAGCGCATACCAGCTCCATTGGAGCCACCGGTGTCTGTCTCCTTGTCATAAGTACCGCTGTGATAAGGGCGGAAGCATGTGTACGCAAAAGGGTCAGCCATGCTGGTGAAACACTGAAAATGTGCCGGGAAGTTGGCGACTTACGAGGCATGCCATGCCAAACGGACGAGGACGGGGCCTATGCTACCATCATCGTACTCGGGCTTCCGCAGGATCTTCGTGATATCGTTGCGAACAGCTGTGGCGCCAAGAGCGGGGGAACAAGTAACCCGTTCGGTTAACTAGCCCGCTTTCTGGTGTCAATGTCCTCGCGAATGCAAGCGTACCTTCAAAGTCCCGCGAGTTCTGCATGTTTGCGTTGCGAAATGGCTTGTAACCCTTGTGAATGCCAGTGCAGTTCAAGGGCCAAACACCTTGCAAAGTCAGGTGGCGATGATAGAAGATCGGCGAGAAGACAATCAACGAAAGGGCAAGCACATTTGTAAAACTCTAGCCAGCGTGCTACGAGGAACGGTTTATAAACCATGTCTGGGGAAGGTGTTGTTTCACATCTCTCCCCTTCTCAGTCATCCATCGATACGTTGTCTCTGCGAATCCAAATTGTCTAATCTCCTTCGCGCTACCGCTCCTTTTTCGCTGGGGCTGGGCGCGGTGACGGGAAACAAAAACCGGCAGCCTTGCCTACCGAGAGGAAACGGTCATCTCCCACATTCGGCCGACGTGAAAGCCGGAATCACCGAGAGCCTCCGCTTGCATGGATTTACAAATATGGTCCCTGCGAGTTGTGGATTACATGCCAAGAGATGTTGCGTGCTGTGTGGTCCGTGCAACCTAGGCCTCCGCCCGGTTCCACTCCCCCCCCCCACTGACACTCTCGCGGGCTTGTTCGCCCTGTCTCATATCCGAGAGCCAGCCAGCCAGGCAGCAGTGTAGCGGCGCTCTCTCGATTGGGAACCAGATCACGCCTACAGAAGAAAGTAGAAGAGAGCTTCGTGATCCATATACATACATACGCATACACCGTTACTTGGGTTCTTCTCGAAACTCCATGCTTGTTACGCAACCTAACGCTGCTCTTTTGCTACAATCACGCTTCAAAAAAGTGAGCAGCGCACAGAGCATCGCATGACCGGCTCATTCATCGCCGTTGCTGCCAGAAGACTCTCCCAATCCGCTAGACACCTCTCGACCTCCTCGGCAGCATTGCTATCGCCCACCATGGCCAACCTAGAGTTCAAGACCCGCACCATTGGTGCCCCTAACACATTGGGTGCGTACAGTATGAGACAGGGCATGCGCGCGTGTCGCACACATTCTTGGGGAAACCCTTTTCGTGCGACAGGTAAGAGAGTGTGCTGACTCGATCGTGTCTGCTGACCTCCTTGACCGCCAGACTTCCGCGTCTGGCTCGAGAGCACGCGCACTGGGCAGGCCGTGTCGGCGTTCCACGATGTGCCCCTCTTTGCCGATGAGGCCAAGACGATCATCAACATGATCGTCGAGATCCCCCGCTGGAGCAACGCCAAGCTCGAAGTGTCCAAGGAGGAGCCACTGAACCCGATCAAGCAGGACACCAAGAAGGGCAAGCTGCGCTTTGTCCGCAACTGCTTCCCGCACAAGGGCTACATCTGGAACTACGGCATGGTCCCCAGCACGTGGGAGGACCCGAATGCCACGCACCCGGACACCAAGGCCAAGGGCGACAACGACCCTCTGGACATTTGCGAGATCGGCGAGCAGGTCGGCTACACCGGCCAGCTGAAGCAGGTCAAGGTCCTCGGTGTCATGGCCCTCCTCGACGAGGGTGAGACTGACTGGAAGATCATCGCCATCGACATCAACGATCCGCTCGCTCCCAAGCTCAACGATATCGAGGACGTGGAGAGGCACCTCCCCGGCCTCATCCGTGCCACCAATGAGTGGTTCCGCATCTACAAAATCCCCGACGGAAAGCCAGAGAACCAGTTTGCTTTCAGCGGCGAGGCCAAGAACAAGGTGCGCTGTATCACTCCGCTCATGGGCACCGCCGCTTGAGGGTCGCGAAGCTGACGAATCTGCTTGCTCCTCTCTCCTGACTGGGATGCAACAGCGCTACGCCATGGAGGTTGTCCACGAGTGCCACGAGGCGTGGAAGAGGCTCATGAGCGGCCAGACCGACGCTGGCGGAATCTCCATCGCCAACACCGCCGTGCAAGGCAGCAAGGGCTACGTTAGCCCTAACGACTCACTCGTCCAGAGTATCCCGCACAACGCCCCGCAGCCTGCAGCTCCGATCGACCCGAGCATCGACAAATGGTTCTTCATCTCCTCCTCGGCTACCATCTAAGTGTATGCCCACGCGGAGCCGGTAGGTGAAAGGGTTGTCTAGAGTTGGGGAAAATCGCATCGTGCATGCGCGCGTAAAATTTGTACTTCCACCGAATCAAACACGACAGACAGAAACCAATGCGCTTCTGGCACATCTGATTCGAAAGCGAGAGCGGCCAGTGTGATAAAGATAAGAATTGTCCATGGTGTCGTCATTCTTACATGTAGCAGTGGGCGATTGCCTGACCTCAACGGGATGGGTAGCTAGACGTAACCTACAGCGCTACGGGTCCGGGTGACCCCCTGCCTTTTTCGGATCTCCACTCTCAAGCGGCTCGGTATGCGTGTGGCGACGGCGGGCGCGGGAACGAGTAACAGCGTCTATTTGATGTTTCCCAGTCTCTGTGTGCTCGAGAAGACCTTGGTGTCGAGGTTGGTTGTCTTGTCTTGCAGGCGGCGCAGGCGCTCGTTCTGCGCGTCGATCTCGCCGCCCATGGCGCGGCCGAGCTGGTTCAGACGTCCGCTCAGGCGGGAGATCTCATCGAGGTTCTCGTCCAGCTCGTCCTCCAGCTCGTCATCGCTGGCAGTCGCCTCAAACTGGTAGCGCGAGCGCTGCGCCAACTTGGTCGCCTTGGCGTCCTGCAACGGTCCGTCCTTGTCCTTCGACCCGAAGCGCCCGCCGGCGAAGCGGTCGAAGCGCCCTCCACCACCAGCTCCGCTGCCCGGCGCGCCGAGCGACTGGTCAACGCGGTTGCGCGCAGCGAGCGTCTCGGCGCGCAGCGCCTCGCGTTCCTCGCGCTCATCGACGTGGCGGTTGATGATGCGCGCTTCTTCGGCTGCACGCTTGGCCTTCTTATCGAACTGGATGTTCGGGCGGAATATGGACCGGTTCAGCGCGACAATCTCCTTTGCATTGTCGTCTGCGCGACCCGCATACGCTTTCGATAGGTCGAGGTTGCGTTCCGTGTCGGCCAGCTTCTCGCTCTGGTCACCGAGGCGCATCATGCTGTTCGTGGCCGTCTCCTCCGCCTCCCTGGCCATCCGGAGCGCATTGCGCGTAGCGCTCAGCGACTCCTGCTTCGTGAAGCGCATCTGCTGCTTGACGGCCTCCACCTCCTCATCCGACTCGGTGCGCTCCTCTTGCTGCTGCTGGTCCTGCTGCTCGCCAGATGGGCCGTATTCGTCGTAGGCGGATCCGCCGCCGCCGTACCCTCCTTGGCGAGATCCAGCGCCATACTCGTTTTCGATCTGCGCTTGTGTAGTGTGCCCGCCGTGGCTTCCCTGGCTGTATCCACCCCTGCCCTGTGCCCCGTACCCTGTTCCATATCCACTGCCACCGTCACCGCCTGCAGGCGTGCCATAACCATTGGGAGCACCGGAATCGCGCTGGTTTGCTCCCCCATATCCTCCGCCGTATTGATTGTTCTGAGCTCCGTATGGCTGGTTGTACTGGTGCCATCCGCCTGCAGCCCCTGGCTGCTGCGCCCCAGGCGGCGGGAGGTTGCGGCTACCCGGATTCGGAGGCGGGTTGTAGCGCGCCTGGTAGCCGGTCCCGCTACCTTGCGCCGGACCCGCCCCTGACTCTGAATTCTTGTTCTACAACGGGTTTCCGGTCGACGTTTGAGCAAAGGCAAAGTGTGGGTGATCAGAAGCGCCATTCAGCACAGCCCTGTCGGCCGGGCTCATTTGCTCACCTTTTTGAAGAGGCCCATCTCTAGCGATCGCCGACACTGCAGGTGCTCCTAAGGAGTATCCGGGCTCGGGTTCTTCCACTGTGTGGCAGACTTATCGCAGGACGGTAGGCCCGAGAAGCATGTGCTACCGCGGATCTCTGCAAAGACTGCCACGAGGGAGTGTACCATAAATGCATGTAGATGCCTTGAAACGATCGCAGACGATGTGAGGGGCTGCTTATGGAGAGGTGCCAGTCACCGCGATTGGGGAGTGGTGCACTACAGCATTAGACTAATCGAAGGTTGACTGCTCTCGTGTCGAGCGTGGCGCTCGCGCTCTTCCCCCCGGAACTCGGGACATATTATAAATCCGCTCACTTGGGACAAACCCTAGAGGAAAGAGTAGGGTTCATACCCATTATGTAAACCCAGCCACACTCGGCCGGGAGCGGGTCCAGTCAGCAACTAGCGCCTCCGAGCCCCGCAGGCTGTGGCCCGCCTGTGCCTAACAACAAATAAAAAGATCGCCAGTCTCCAACCTGCGACCAATCACCTCGGCGATACCCCATCGTGCCCCGCTGACTGTCACATGCACACATCGATACACCTTTCATCCTGCGTGTGCAGTCAACAGCTCTATCAGCACTCACCGCTCAGGCGCTCCCTGTTGCACCGGAGGCAGCCAGAGTGCTCTTCCCGCCCACAGTGTCACACTAACAGCGGTTTTGCTGCCAACAAGTGCCGCAATTGAAGATTGCGCCTTCGCGTCTCCCGCGTGGATTGGTGTGGTACAGTCATCCGGGCCGGCTGCTGTGATGTTGATCGTACCTAGTACTAGTGAACAAAAGTCCAAACCTGTCTTAACGTTAAACCTCTCTTTCGGTCATCAGAGAGCAACTAGAATGGAGCCAGGGTCAGCCAGAGTCAAGAGAGCCCGCAAATCGGTTCCAGCATCGTCCAAAGGGGCAGATCTTCCCCATATGATAACTTCGGATGTGCACTGGGCATGCAACTGGAAAACTCTTCTGTCCAGCACATGCGATCCTGTCAGGCATCAGGTTTAGTGGAGTTAATCCAAGAATAACTTCGGGACTTCTGGAGGAAATGGCACCATAGTCAGCGGACTGAGAACAAGACACCCAACTTGTCGGTGTTTCATCATCTTCACCATTGCCTTCTCCTTCACCGTCGACGGGATACATTCCCTGTTTGTGTCTTCTCCTCCTTACTATGCTTCGTCATCACCGCCCGCATACCAACTTCCGAGCATTTGACTCTGTGATACCCGACCGCCCCGTTCTTTCGCTTTCCGCACAAGCATCGGTGGCATCGGCTTGGGCCTTCCAAGCCGTATTTAACACATCCTCGTTCCTCTCCCTTTATCTAATATACACGCGTTCCTTTCTCACTGCCGCCTACCCCCTCAGTCCTGATCCCGTTGAAACCTTCCAAGTCCACGGGGTGTGCAGTGTAGGAAAGCTCATCGACCTTCCCTATTCCCACGCGCAAGCAGCTCGCCCAAGATGCAGCTCTCTTCCTTCTCTAGTGTCTCCTCGCTCGGCTTCTTCGCCGTCCTTCTGTCCATGCTGACCATCTCCGAGACAAGCGCCGCAAAGCGCGGTGGACCCGACACGACGCCGCTCGCACACAAATTTAGCGGCCACCACCTCAAGCAGCACAACATTGGCATCAGCCACGGCCATGGGAATGCGCACGCTCGTGGCGTCCACAATGATACCAGCGAACACCCTGCAAAAACCAAGAGGCTACTGAATATGTCAATTGGAGGCGTACAGCTGCCATACGACAAGTGGGATTTTATGGATAAGAGCGCCAAAGTGTACGGCGTGAATCTGGGAAAGTGAGTTGCACCACAAGGGAAGCGTCTGTCTCGTCTTCAAACTGACAATTTATTCATTTTTCCTTCCTCAGCCTGTTCCTTCTTGAGCGCTGGATGTGAGTGCAATGGCTGCAACTATGCCACGAAAGTGGCCAAGTCGCGCGTAATTCACTTTGCCTGTATTGCGGCCTGCGTTGCACACAGGGACGAAGATTGGTTCACCAGTCATGCTGGAACGGATGTCTACGATATGTGGAACTGGATGAAAAAGCTAGGTCCCGTCGAATCCGCCGCGGCCTTGACAGCGCACTACACCGACTTCATTGCCGAGCTCGACCTCGCGTCGCTGATCGCTGCGGGTGCCAACCACGTGCGCATCCCCATGGGCTACTGGTCCTGGATCGACATCAAGGGGAACGAGCCGTTTCAGAATAACGGCGAAGTAGCCAAGCTGTCCGAGCTGCTCACCGCACTCTACGCGCACGGCATGTACGCCACGATCGACCTGCACGGCATGCCTGGCTCGCAATCGACCGACGCGGCGTGCGGACACGCTGCAAGCTCCCCGCAGTGGTTCACACAAGAGAACCAGGACCGCTCAGACCAGATGCTGGAAAATGTCATCAACTTCATCAGAACTAGTCCTGTCGGTGCCGTTGTCTCATCCGTCCTCGTCGTCAATGAGCCCTGCGGACCCGTCGGCTGCCACAACGAGCATCGTCAGATATTACGCGATTACTACGAGCGGTCGTACAAGAAGCTTAAAGCAGCTAGCATCCCGATGTTCTTCCACTCCGGCTTCGTCCCTGGAGGTTTGCATGCCTGGACCGACTTTGTACAAGGCAAGGACCCCAAGTATCTGTGAGTGGTGCTTTCACTTTTTGCACTCAAATCGCATTGAAGGATGTCTGGCTGACCGGCTCGACCATGCGTGACCTTGTCTGCTACGTAGCATCGGAACTGACAACCCATACCCTGCCGCCTTCCCTCCCAAGTCCAACCAAACGCAGATCTTTAAGTTGCTCTGCGACATGGTGCAATCGTACACGACGCTCCCCTTCCCCGTCGTTCTCGGCGAGTGGTCCCTCGGCTCGGCCAATCATGACCCGTCGTTCCAGTACGCATTCTATGCAAACCAAGCTGGAGGATACGCCCGGTCGGCCGGCTCGACGTTCTGGTCGTACGTCGTCAAGCCGACGCACGTCAAGGGTGGCATCGGCCAGTCTAAGGCTGGCGCACTGCAGTGGTCCTGGAAGGACGCTAATGCCAAGGGAATTGTACCCAGCCCGAAAAATGGAGAGAAGATCCTGTCTTTCTTTAACACCCTCCTGGATCAGCAATGCTAGCAACTCATCAACCGTCACCCCTTTCTTTTCGTGCAAAGATTCCCCCCCCCCAAACAGCATGCAGCTAGCCTACTGTATACTCCATTACGAATACACTTTCTCGCAAATGCAACGCAAGCAATATCCTCCTACCCTCATCGGACAGTCTTAATCATCTCTTTTGTCTCTCGTGGCTCTCCCCTTTCACATTCTTTCCTGCATCATTTTCGATGGCAATGGAAAATTGTTCTTGTATTCGTTGCACTGCAAATAGTACACTCATGTTTTTCCTTCGGTCACATGAAACCTTAATGGAAAGTAATGGTGTAGAAAGTGTAGAAGGGTATCCTCGCAAGAGCGCCATATTCCAACCAAGTCACATAACCGTTGAGCTACAGCTAGAGCCAGAGCCTTCGCTTCAGACCCTCCAGGAGCGGCGCAAACAACGATGCGTTCGCTTTGGCTTGTGCGAGGCTGCAATTGCGGAAGCAAGAAAATTTTGTGGTCAGCTCTCAGCATCCAGTTCAAGCTCAACGGGAAGGAACACACCTCTGAATCGTTTCATCGGTCACGAAAGCCTCTTCGCCGTCCTCGCAAGCACCGACATCGCGACACTGCTCAACGACCATGCCGACGAGGCGGTCAATCGTCTGACGCGGCGTGAGCACCAGGACCTCGTCATCAGACGATGACTTCTGCCTGCCGCGATTGGAACTGGGGTGCCCCCACTTTTGCTGCTCGTTCGTGGCGGCGCTACCTCCGCTTGTCCCGCTCGAACCATTGTTCGTGCTGATAGAAAAGTCATTCCCCTCGCTGCGGACAGCGCGAAAAGCGAGAAAGTTCGTCGTTGATGTTTTGGACGGTGGAGGCATGTTGCGGATGGAAGCGTTGTTGAGCCTGTTCGCACGAGAGAGCGATGAGCACGCTCGGGTTAGCCTAGCATCGCAAGTTGCCATTCCTCACCTCTTCTCCTCAGTCAAGTAAGAGAGGACCATGCCCCAATTGTCCTCCGGATGGTACGCTTCATTGGGAGAGATGATGTAAAGCCCCTTTTTGATACCGACAATGTCGCCGATCAGGATCCTGGAAAATTCCGACAGCTTCTCCGAGGTAAAGTCGTAGCCACACGAGTATAGCGCTTTCGGTGTCTGGTAGATAGTAGCGAGATAGAGCACATATGTTAGCGCCAATCCTCCCACTCGCGCTCGCGGACGCCTGCCCACCAAAAGAACGACCTTCTCCTCGAATTTAGAACCATGGATCTGGCTCGACTCGACGGGCGAGAACAAGGTCCACCCTCCCAAATGCGTTTCATCTTCGCCGAGCACCATGCTAGCGCACGTCTCGATGGCGCTTGCTCTGACTCGGGCTAGGCGGAAGCTCTCAGCAGGATCTTGTGCGGCAAGCTGGTCGTTATAGCGTTCCAGTCCATTCAGACTGAGACCACCATGCACAAAATCAATGACTGTTTGCCGGAAGAAGTCGGTTACGGCACCTTGCACCATACGATATACACTGGCGGTCGCGTCGTCTGTGGAGGAAAGTAACCGTGAGCATCAGGCCTTCTTCTGCTTCGCTTTGAAAGAGGTGTTCACTCATCATGCCGAAGAAGTTGCGCTTGCCAGTTCTGGTAAAATCGCCCTTTAGCGCCCTGGTGCCTGCGTACGCCTGCGAAATCATGTCTCCATTGTTCGCCCACGTGTCATTGTAGACGAACTCAAAGTCTTCGTCTTTTGATGTACCTAGTGTCACATCTGCCTTCCCCAACTGAATGCCCAGGACGTGCCGCCCAAAAGCCGACTGAACGACGTTGGTCCGATCAAGGCAGTCGAGGCAAGAAACGCGGAATGCGCCCATCTGCTTACTCGCGATGGTAATGGCACTGGTCGCATTTTTCTTCGAGGCCCAAAAGTAGCCCATGCTCTCCATCGTCTCGTGGACATTGCCCAGCAGTTTGCTGACATTTTCAAAGCGCATCGCGGAGCACTCCTTATGGAAGTCAAATGCAACGTACTTCACGGAGTCGCCTTTCTTGATGTCCTCCTCCACGCGCTTGCGATATGCCTCGGTGATTTGCCCCTCTTTACCGTGCTGCTCGGCAAGATTGATGCAAGTCACTTTGCCGTACCGCTGGACCTGTTCGTCAAAGTGCTTAGAGCACGCTTTGACATTATCTGCGTCGCTGCGCTCAAGAACAGGCGGCGGCTTCATGCTGAACGGGCTCTGGCTCCAGAAGAGTGGAATGCTCCCGCGGAATTGGACAAAGCTGAGCAGATGCGACTGGGTGCCCTTCCGGGTGAAAGTTATCTGTTCTGTCTCGGTGTAGTTGGCGACCTGTCCTGCGTCATTAATGCCCCTACGCTGATACCGCAAGCCAGCGCGCTCCTTAGACCGACGCGAAATAATCATCAGTTGGGCTTCAGCATCGTCAGCGGAGGCGGCTTCCGTAACGGCATCCATCGCATCGCCCACGGAACTACCTGGTCCCTCGAGCGATGCGCGTTGACTGCCAGCTGATGGAATGGGGAGATTCGTTACCTGAAAGTAGCCTTGCATGATCGGAAGGATGTAGGCATGCAAACTGAGGTCGACAAAGTTTTTCGACAGCGCTTCGTTGTACCAGAATCTCCGATCAACGCGCTTCCATAATGGCAGCAACGGTGAAGGCTCCTGAAAGGGGAGCCCAGCAGTGGTTGCGCTGTTCCCACAAGTGACGAGAGCGTGTTTTCGCTGCAATGATGTGGTGATGTCCAGATCGTACGAGAACCACATCTCTCCCCTGGCGAAAAGCTTGGCGGCTTCGCGGACCAGCTTATCCTCCAGCTCAGCCTTGGTCGCTTCGTGCCACTGCTCGTCCGGCGTCAATGCTGGTCCATTCGCATTATCGCTGTTCGCATCGTCTTCGAGAGCAGATCCGGCTGTGCCATCCTGGTTGGGTAGCTCGACATGAGCTGTACTTCCGCCTTCTGCTGATGGGCATGTCTTGTCTCCCGGCGCGGTGGCCTGCTCGAGTGAGCTGTTATGGGGTGGAGCATTTTCCCGCTCAGCAAGTGCTGGGTTTCCTTCCGAGATGACTCTTTCCCTCCTAGATGGGGCCGTCCATGACTTGCCGCGCGCGGGTTTGAGCGTTGCAGCGTAGCTCGATGCAGAGGTGTCGCCGGACTCTGTCAGGCCAGCTAAGAAAGATTCTCGTGCCACAAGCGAGGGCGTGAGGACTTCATCTTTCTGAACATCTTCACCATCACTATCGTCCGATTCGGAGCTGCTTGTGTCTCCAGACCCTTGATTAGCCATTGCTTGACGGGCGTTTTCTGCCTTCAAGATAGGCAGCGCCATATCATGCGACAGTGGTATGGCTAAGACGCCAGAACAGCGGTAGATGGGGAGGGACGCATGGAAAAAGTCTCCAGCGTGAGAGCGACTAGTAATGACTAGTAGATACGCGTCTGGCAATAGCACACTGCTTTCAGCTTGAACGTCTTCCAACCAACCAGTCCTGCTGTAATGCTCACAATTGAATACTCTCATGATACCAACGATTCCGAAAGCTTGAATTTCTGCATCTTCTGTTGCCGAATCTAGCAGCGACTTGATCTCTCTGCCGGCCACCTGTTCAATTTTCGCATCCCTATTCCACGCCAGCTTGATCGCTGCGGGGGTTGTTACGACCTTGTGCTCAAGGCTGCCGCCGCTACCGCAGCCGCTTGAAGAGCTCTGTTGGTGTTGGTGCTGGGGGGTGCTTACATTCGAATGCAACTTGGGCGCTACCACGAGCCCGGACGGTGTTGCATGGATCGTCAGCCGCCGTTCAGGCGAGGGCTGCGAAATGTCGGGTGTGGAATGGGAGCTGCTGCTACTGCTGAACCCGGTCGCCACAGACGATCGTCGGCTAGAGCGCCCAAAGATGGCCTTCATGGTGTCTGCGCCTGACCCGAACCTGGGCCTCGGCGTCAAGCGGTAATGCTGCTTCGATATCACCTTCCACCCCTTCTACATGCGGTGTCGATCGCCATGAAGGGAAGGCACCATGTACCATCGAGACGATCATCATGATACCATTGCCCCCTGAGAGGAAAGACTCGAGCTAGCAACAACTGGTAGACACTGGCCTGGTGCCTTTGAAGTGGGATTGCTCGAATGCGGGGATCGTGCACGTCTGGTTCGTTCAAAATCCACTCTACACGCGACTCATTTCTTGTTATTTTCATTGTCACCTTCTATCCCGGGTAACGCCAATGCTGGATAGTGCAAAAGCAGGACCACATCTTGCTTTGGTTCCAGGACATGGCGAGTCCTGCCATTATGGGTTAGCGTTCGGAATCAGACTGCATCGTCCACAGATTTGCGGTCGGCTGCTAGATATCGGATGCTTTGGACGAGGCTACCCCTGATCCCACATTTCAAAGGCAACAACTGTTCGGGTTCCTACTCCAAGTAGTGACCAAGGCGTCAGGTACTGAAAAGGGTGAACAGTCACCGTGGACACGTGGGAAGTTCTTATCCTCATCAATGAGGTATCAAATTTTTCCAAGTGAGCAACATGGGCCATTTTGCGGGAGCGGCTGTCGCCCAGAAGATGTCGTGGCAGATCAACGCCCAGTCAGATCAAGTTCTAACACGAAGTGAAGTCCGGAGTCACGTGTGTGTCCCCAAAGGAGCTCTCTGAATTTTGTCTGATACTTTATAATGAACGTTCAAACATCCACCTGGCTCTGCTGATGACTCAATCGAATGTTGATGGCATCATTGATGATCTTAAAACAAGGCAGGTGGTTGTGAGGGAGTTGGCTTGAGCGGTGAAACAGAGAGCACGGAAAGCACGACATGTGATTACACACCTGATCAACGTCCAGTGGAGGCAGAGAAGAGAGCATCGACTTGGTCTCGGACTGATCCAGCTCCTCTAGCGGGTCGCGGCTGTTCATCAGAATCGCAATGCACACGTACAGGTGCAAGTCGAGGAAGTCAGGCATGGCAAAGTACGTGTCTGCAGCAGCGGTAGTCCCGTTAGCGTGGATGCATCATCATGACGTCCAAGTAGCTCTGAGGCTAATAAAGCAAGAGATGAGGAAGACAAGACTCACCCCAAAGCCTCATCAAGTCAGGCATGCGCATCTCTTTCGCCAGCAGGTTCTGCAACCATTTGCTCGCGAACCCGACAACGTCGACCTCCTCCTCGTCAAAGTACGCGAACAGCTCTGGTAGCGTGGCGCGGAACAAAGTCAAGAACGTAGCAATGCGAGACGCAAGTGGCACGCGCTTGTTATGCTCTTCTGTAATACGTGGCGAGAAAAACATTCTTCGTATGTCAGTGAGAGGCGCAAGTGTATCAAACAACAGGAATACAGCGCACTCACCGATCAAGCTCATGAGCTTCTCAAATGCAAAGTACATGGATGCTTCCACCTTCATGCATTGTACAAACGGGACGCAAAGATAGACGAGAGCCGGATGAAATTGCACCGGGTATGCGACGGCCATGTAGCGCTCCTGCTGCTGTTCCGTCAGTAGATGTTGCTCTTGCTGTCGTGCATGCGCCCGTTGCACAGGCGGCACCAACTGCTCTGGTGCAGCCGAGGTAGCAGCACCGCCTGCAGCATTATCATTACCCTTTTCTTGAGGGCTGTCATGCGGACGCACGGCAACGTGGAAGAAACGCGGCAGCGCGGTAAAATCATCGTGTTGCATATTCGCACGGCCCCTTTGTATCGTGCCACCTAGCATCGAACCACGTCCGTTTCCAACTTCATACTCTCTCCCATTTAATAATGGATCTGATGTTGAGGACCTAGATTCGCTGCGCTGGTGCTCAGGTTCGTGCGCCTGTGTTTGGGATGACTGCTGCAAACGATGCTTATGATGTTGAAAGGCGGAAGTAGCTGGTGTGTGTGGCGTGGTGCGCTGTATAGACCAGTCGAGATCCATATCATCACCCTCCCTCTCTGCGAGTGTGCTGTTGCCTGTCTCGTGTTCCAGCTCATCATTTGCGCCTCTCGCTCTATCTGAATCGAAGCTTGAGCCTCCGATCAAGCTGGCCTGGGCATTAAATCGCTCTTTTTGCTCCTTTGCATCCTGTGCCATGTCGTGTGAGTGCTGCTGCGGTTGAGAACATGACAGTGACGGTCCATATGAGCTCGGGCTCATGGAGGAAGATCTCGAGCGTAGATGGGATTGAAGAGCCTGCTGGCGGTGGGCTGTGACAGGTGTGCGCGCGCTGAGTTCCGACATTTGTTCAGGTCGTCTCAAATGGTCCCTGCCGTTATCCCCACCGAGCCTCAATGAACCACCTTGCAAGCTAGTCTTGGAACTCGCAGAGTCGCTTCGGTCACGTGGGGGAGTCGCAGCTGCCGGCCGTCCTTGCGACTGGTTTCCTCCAGACGCAAGCTCCTGTTCAAGGCGCATGCGTTTTTCATGTGCCAGCTGCAGCTTCCACGCCATGCGATTAAGAAAGGCACAAACGACATTGTCGACGTTGTCACAGAAGCGTTGCTTGATTTCTTCACTGGCTGCAGCTGCAGCCGTGGAGGAAGCTGATGCCGATGCTAATGATAGCCCTGCGGCCGCTGTTGGCGACCGGGGAGGATAAGCAACACTAGGAGAAGACGAAGCTCGAGCACACTGCCTTGACGGCTCTGCCACCGCATCGGTATCAGCTTCGCTTGTATACTTGGGCCACCGGTCAAACTCAGGGTCTGTGATTATGTGCTGATACGGATGGTGAAAGCGATGTTGATCTTCCTCGCCCGCATCCAGATCAACCGGTGTTACTGCACTCCTGCCAGAGCTGTTGAAGAACCGTGCGCCTGACATTTCCAAGGTCTTCGCCAAAGGGTGATCTTGAAGGACTGTGGGCGCAGTCAGCGGCGTTGGTGGCCCGGCGGCGCTATCAGCTGGTGCGTGGATGGGTTTGACAAGGTTGTCCCCGCCATCACTGACGTGGCTACCTTGTGTAATATACAGCTGCTTCCCAGTTTGTAGTGCAGGTTTGGCCATTTGTGCCCCAGTATGTTCATGGTGCAGCTTGCTCCTAGCCGCAATCTTGTGCGAGCTCTTGACAAGCCTGCGGTCCGGGGGCGGCCTCCAAGCGAGCCTGGTCTTGTAGAACTTCTCGCTCTCAGTATGGATGGACTTGTGAATGAATGGATTCTTGTTGTGCATGCCCTCGTACTCAAGAAATTTGCTGCGGACCGAGGTCATCTCTTGCGACTTGTCGCTGGAAAGGACACCGAGAAGGTAGAGCCAAACCTCGCCACGGACGGAGGGCTGGACCCCATGACGAGCGTAGGCTCGCAGCTTGGGTAGGTCCACATGCTGTTCTGCATTGAGCAGCTCGATGTACTCTTCGACTGTTGCGCCTGACATTGTTTCCGTCAGTCGGTGCCCGTACGAGCTGGTCCGCAGGTGGCCTGTTCGTCATCGACGACGCTGACCGAAACAGCAGCGAGAGAAGACAGGGACTGCTGCCGCCATCTCTCACACCTCAGCGCCTCACCGCAGCCTCATGGTCGGCGAGGGTACGAGAATGCAACGCCTTCAGACCACATCACAAACCCACACGTCTATGGGCTGCTGACGGTCATGTTTTGTTCAAGCTCTCACTACATCAAGTCGATCCTTTTGGAATTTGGATCCTGCAGTCAAGCGCATTTGCCGCAGCTCATTAAGTTGAGACTCTCACGAGCATGGGCATGTGGAGCCCGGGACCCGGGACCCGGGGTTCGGCACCCGTTCAGGATGAAGTTGGAACGTGCGCACCTAATGAATCATTGAATTCAAGTCGCTATCAGCCTGTCGCACATCCATTTGAATCACTTGGATTGCACCCATGGAGGGCAAAGGATACATGCTCTCCAGTTAAAGCAGACACCGTTCAGCTGCATGAAGGCCGGACACCTCTTCACGGTGCATGCGATAGAGCTTACGTATACATCGACATTGGTGGCTGTTTTGCCTTGCTTGGGAGAAACCACCACGGAAATATGTGGTGAGCCCGGACAAGCGGGTTGACGAGTCTATTTTCGCCACACGAGCTCGCCGTCCGGTGAATCCACCTTTCACCTCTTCCGTCGGCGCCTTCTGGGATCTCCGGCCGCATGCGAAGACTAATATCGAAACGACAGGAAAAGCTAGTTGAATCACCCCCGGTTGAATTGCCGCCTCCGCGCCGAATTGTGAAGCATTCAGTATTCAATTTGTATTCGACGTCGCTGCTCTATTTGCAAGAAAGAAAAGCTTCAGGGTGCCGTTTGCATTCCGTCTCCCTTCAAGGCAAACATAATATTTTCACCATTCTTCCAGAACCAATCCTAACAGCCGCCCAAGATGAAGTTTGGCAAGCAGATCCTGTCCCAGCAGATCTCCGGCTGGGGGTCCTACTACTTGGACTACAAATTCCTCAAGAAAATCATCAACTCGCTTGAAAAGGGCCGAATCACGGATGCAGCGCTTCTTGCGACCGGCATGCGGCCGGGTCCAAAGGTAGCATCGGAACAAGGTGGTCGGCTTGAAAGTGACGGCCAGCAGGGAGAGGCACCTTCTGAAGTAGACAGAGAAGCTGCAGAAGCTGTTGCCACGCAGATCCTCATCGGTGGCCACCATGGTGGAGATGGATCCGACGAGCTCAAGCTGCACAAGGCTGCATTTTTCTTCAAGCTAGAAAGAGAACTTGAAAAGGCGAGTTTTCAGTTCATGTTCTCAAAGAAGCGGCAGCCTTCTAACGTGCCCTAGACCACTTTTGCAGATCAATGCCTTCTACCTGCAAAAGGAAGCTGAGCTCAAGGAGCGACTCCGTACATTAATCGAGACACGACGCCTCATCTTCCAATCAAGGAACATGGGCAAGCTGTCCAAATCGTCACCGAGCTTTGTTGCACTCTACGAAGGATTCCGTTACTTCGAAAAGGACTTGTCCAAGGTACAGCAATTCATCGAGATCAACGCGATTGGCTTCCGCAAGATCCTCAAAAAGTGGGACAAGAGGAGCAAGTCGCAGACAAAAGAGCTGTACCTTGCCAGACAGGTCGATGTGCAGCCGTGCTTCAATCGAGAATTCATCGCGGAGATGTCTGACCTGGCGGCTGCCAACCTGCTCGAGCTGGAGAACCACACGGACACGAGGCTGCTGAGTAGCCGAGGGGGCGAAGGTGCGAACGGCATCATCACAAACTGCAGTCTGTCAGGCAGTGGCGAAAGACTCGACTTCGCAGCCGCATGTGAGCAGCACCAACACGATGACGCACTATCGGACCTCGAAGCGAATCTGCGCTCTGCCGTGCGCTCTGGTCGCACCGAAGCAGCGCACGAGATGGTGCGTATCTGCGAGCAGAATGAAGACCGCACCAATGTCTCGCGCATCGTCTGGGACGCCTTACTGCGTGCGCCGCAAGATTCGATCAAAAAGGTCCTCGATGCCAAGATTCCCGATTTCACCTTTGTGGACGACATTAACCATCGGACTGGCCTGCACGAAGCGGCTCTCGCGGGGAGCGTCTCGCTCGTCCGTGCTGCTATCGCTAATGGCGTCGATGTCAGTGCGCGTGATATCTACGGCCGGACAGCCGTCTCGTATGCTGCGCTCAACGGGAACGCAGAGGTTTGCCAGTACCTACTCTCGCTTCCTAATGTCGATGCGGCTGCTGTCGACCTCGACGGCTTCTCTCCGCTCGTCCTGGCCGTCATGAATGGCCGAACGGATGTTGTGCACATTCTGCTCGAGCATGGCGTCAAGGTCGACCCGCTGGAAAGCTCCGAACTCATTCCTCTTTGTCTCGCCTCGCAAGGCGGCCACGCGAAGATCACGCAGCTCCTCCTCTCTGCAGGTGCCAAGATTTTGCAGAACGCAGAGGGACTGACGCCACAGGCACTAGCGGCAAGGCAAGGCCATGATGACTGTTTACGTCTTCTCCTCGATGCCAAAGCGGACTGCAACGTTGTCGAGAAGGGCGCTCTGTGGACGCCGATTTTCTTTGCAGCTGAGAATGGGCATGTCAAGTGCATCAGGACGCTGCTCCAATACGGTGCCAAGGTGCATGTGGTGGATGAAAAGGGAAAAAACGCGGCGTTCTACGCGGCTTGGAATGGAAAAGCGGAGTGTCTCTTATTGTTGCTCGAGGCCGTTGTTAGGCAGGGCGATACGGGAGATGGAATGGATGCGGCAACGGCTGGGCAGGCAGGGGTATCGAAAGCGTCAACTGCATCGCAGCGGCCTAAAGCGACGAATCAAGATGTAGACGACATGAACCTGGATGAGGACATCGACGGTATTCCATCGCTTTCGCTGCCTCCGCCGATCATTCCCTTCCGCACATACGGACACAACTACCTCGATAAGCACACCCTCGTCTCTGTTTGCCTGACCAACTCATCGGTAAAGCTCTACAAGCAGAATGACACCAATCGTCCTGAGCAGTTTCCAACCTCCTCTCTCAAGCTCGTGATGAGCTCACGTCCAGACGTGGCCTCCGCATCCGTGATACCGCACAATATCAGTCTGCCCCTCGCAGAAGATAACGAGGTGTTTTCTTTCCAAGTTGACAATCTCGAAAAGTTCTCCATCGAATGGGAACTGATGCCGACTTTCGGATCTAAGGTTATCGGCAAGGCTGTCGCGCTGCCCAGCTCCTTCGAGGGGATGAAGGAGAGGAAGCGCTTTGTCTTGCCTTTGCAGGATATCTACCTGAACGTCGTCGGGGAAGTGTCGTTCGAGCTCGATTTCGTCAAGCCTTTCGATAGCGTGCAGCTTGAGATTGGTGGCCGTGTTGAGACGTACTGGAAATCCATGCTGCCAAGCGCTGCGAATCCACCGACAATTCCTGCTAGCGTCAGGATGACGCCCAACGCCGTAGCGACGAATGGCCAATTAGCTACCACAACGGCATCCTCTGCTTCCACTTCGGCAACGACAGCCATCGCGGGAAGTCAACAGAACTCGCCCCTGTGCGCCGTTCACGGAGCCAATGCGCTGGGTGCTGCAATCAGCTCCTCCGGTGGCGTCATGGGCCAGACGAGCTTTGTCACGGCCTCGTCGCTTTCAGGGGAGTATCTCCGTGTTGCAGTGCAAGTAACGCGGGATGATGTACCGATCGTGCTGGCAAGCGATACGCTGCCTGTTGCGGGTCTGGACGTGTACACGGGTAGTGTCAGCGGAGCGCAGGTTGACGAGCTGGCGAGAGTGACTGGCAAGCAGCTCAAGGTGACCAAAGAACAGGCAGCGCAGTTGTCGATGGAGGACTGGCAATCAACTCTCACCAACACTTTGTCCTCGCTCAAGAATCTCCTTGAGGTGCGTCTCCCCAGAGATCGACAAATGATAAAGGGTATGACTAATGCTCTGTTGTCTGCCGTCATTTGAACAGGTCCTTCCTGTCAGCATCGGTATCGATGTTCATGTGCTCTACCCATCGACAGCAGAAGTACGCGCAAAGCCGAGCATGCAAAAGGCGGAAGTAAACCTTTTTGTCGACGCGATTCTTCGCACTGTCTATGATGCAGGTACGCAGTATCGCTCACAAAGCCGAAAGATCATATTCAGCAGCTACAGTCCGACGGTGTGCACGGCGCTAAACTGGAAGCAGCCAAATTGTGGGTGATGGCCCTTGCTCTGCTCTTTGATCACGTGTACAAGCTAACTGCTTACGTCGCACCTTCAATGTTCACTGCATAGACGCCGTCTTCTTCTGCTCTGACTGCGGCCTGGACCGGGCAGCAGCGGTGAATGGCAGAGTGCAGCCCTCAACCCGGCATGAGATAGATCCTCGACGGCAAAGCCTGCGTGAGGCTGTCTCGTTTACCAGGAGCAACAACTTGCTCGGCATCGTCGCCCCATCTGTCTTGCTTGTGAGTGAAAATCGAGGGGCGGACAATCGGGAGTGGTGCCGGACGAAGCTAATCATTATCACTCACTAGGACGCGGTTCCCCACCTCATCGCGAGCGTCAAAGCTGGCGGCCTACTTCTGATCACCTCGGGTTTGGGCACTACGTCTCGTTTAGCAGTTACGCCATCGGTCGCGGCGACAACGATGATTTCGCCTTCGTTTGAAGGCGCTAACGAGGGGGCCACATCGGCGTCGCCGGACGGATACTCCTCTCAAAACTTGCTCGTGTGTCGCAGCTGAGTTCTGTACAATTCAATTTGTACCTTTTCCTTCATCGCAGGGGTGAATTAGATGTTCCATTGATCCAGAGCACCAGCGGTGACGATCACCATTCTGAGAGAGGAAACTTCTACGGTTCTAACAAGGGCTGCTAGATTACACAGGCCATGCTTACGTTTGCAGGTTTCGGGTTCATTCCGGAGCGACATTACCCCTGGGCGCGCCTCCGCCAATCTCGCTGATGCCTTGCGCATCCTGGCTCGCAGCGCCGACACCGCTTTCGGCCCCCGTGTTTCTACCGAGACTGTCGAGCATCTTGTCTGGTCCGCGATTGGCGGATGAGACGTTGTTGTTCTGCTCGTTGGTCGGATGAGGCGCAGAGCTCGCTTGCGATGTCCGTACGATATCCAAGAGGTTCGGAGTGCATTTGTGTATCTCTTTGTTTCGTTCACCTTACATCAACCTCTTTCCTCACCGGGGGTCTACGCGCTCTAATCCTGGTCATCGGGCATACCGATGCCTGTGTTTTTGTCCGACTTGCTGCCCAACAAAATGACATCGCCCTCTCTGATGGCCTGCGCTCGCTCACGCACAAAGTCTGCCGCGCCGCCCAGCTTGATGCCCAGCTGCTCGGCGCCAAACAGGCCATGCGAGGCCTTGTTGGGGCCACCACTGGAATCAGGACCATGGCGTGACACGTGGTAATTATTCTGCGACCCAGCCTGCGTAAAATGGTAAAAGAAATGAAGCACGAAGGAAGCGAGCAAGCTGGCATCCGCGCCTCTGAACTCGGACCTGACTTGCCCCGTCCAAGCCGGAACTCGCGATTGATGACGGAGATGCCTCTGCGCGCATGATGTTCACGGTGTAGGTGTCGCTCAAAGGTTGAAAGTAGTCTGAGAGGACAGAGCTGAAATCTGGGTGCTCCATAACAAGCCAAAGAGACTAGAAAGAAAGTCTAGGTCACGATCACCTTATATATGGTGCCCCCGAGGAGCTGCTGTGCTTTGAAAGACGAGATTCTGCACCACCGAGACGCAGCGTGATGTATCTAATTGTGATGCATGGGTCATGGTGCCATCTCTTGGCAGGAGCCGAAAAAGGGGTGCAGCTCAGTCGACAGCATGAGGTGCCGGAAAAGAAGAGCAGGGGTGTGAAGAGATCGCTGGCCGTTATTGGAACTTGGACGACCTTGGTCTCGCGCTCCGCCCTTCCCGCCTCCGGAGGTCCGAGTGATGACGTTTTCTGTTCTGTTCGTTCTTTGGTCATCATTGGTCAACCGCTTTTGTGTGGTTGAGAGGGAGTGGATGATAGACGGCTCACGGCAGGGTGCAAACGACCATAACTGCTGGGAGAAGAAGAGGTGTCCTTGACCTGGACCTTCAGCAGCAGCTGGTGGCGGAGATGGGTCGGGCCAACGTTCAAATGTGGACCTAGGGCGACCTGTTATTCAGTGGCACTGATCATCCAAAATGGAAGCGCTGCGACCTTTGAGAGGAAGAAGCTCGATGCTCGAAGGTCGAAAGGTGAGATGCTTACTGTCCCATATCTGACTAACAGCTGGTGTTCCCGAATGTTCTTGTTTTCGGATGACCTTTGCCCCTTCTACGAAAGGCTGCCAATCATTCGACGACTTCACCTCGACTGTCCTCGATCTCTTCCCAGCAATTTGCCCACACCCCGGCTGCTGCAATCGCACAAATCACGATGCTCGCTGGGCTGTCCACGGCGCTTGACGCACTGCGGGTGCTGATGCCAATGCTATTATTGTACCAACACCAGTCGAAGGTCTTTATTGACCTGTGTTCGCTTCGAGAGCGGATGTCTATGCTACATCAAAAACTTGCTGGTGGGAATTTGTGCTTAGTGATGAGTTCTCTAAAAGGCAATGTGCTCCGAGCTGTATGCAAAGTGGTTGCGTTCGCTGTCTATTATTGATCACGCTGATGTGATGCTGATAGACGGATGTCGTTCTCAAATGTGTCCGTATGGGTCTCTCTGGCCCCTCGCTTGCTTCCAATGACTTCCGGTATCTTCATCTTCCGGGAGTCCTTGGTACTGTCCTTCGTACTCTGCAGAGAGAGGTTCCGCCATGCCGACGTTTTCTCCTTCCTCCTGCTGAAAGCCAGTATATGATGTGGACAAACGACGCATGATGTGGCCCCACGCTGTGGCTTCGAAGTGACTGAGAGCGCTGTTACCCTGCGCAGAGTCGCTAGTCTCATCGAGATCCCTGCTTGGTGGAGCTAACGAACCAGCGTCTGCAGATGGCAAACCATTCCATCTGGGCGATGAACCTCGTGGCGACAGATACCCTGCTGGCCCCGCGCCGTTATCGCTAGCGCTTGTCGGTTCCATCGGCGATAGCGAGCTGTCTCCGTGCTGCAGGTCTTGCGTTGCAATACCCAGGTGCTGCGGACCACTGTTGCCGTCGTCAAAGCCAGCCGGGGCCCCGAACCGATTAGTGAGCAAGACGTTCGGCAAAGGCGCAGATGGGTGCAGCTGTCCTTGCTTCTCTGCTTGATGCGCTAAGAACCTGCGCCGGAGGTAGACCATCTTCAAAACGCCACGTACCCGCTCCAAGCTGATCTGATTCTCCACCTGCTCCACAACCGCGCGGCGCTCAATCAAGTCCTTCACTTCAAGTGCATGCACCTCGTTGATCAGCTTGTAGCTGGACAAAATGAGGAGCATCTTAGTGAAGGAGACACCTTTACCCCGATCATCTGCCAGCAGTGCCTCGTGGTAAAGCCGATTCAATCGAGCTCTGCGCCTTCGAATTTCCACCACATCCAACTTGTCTATAGCGTGGTTGAGATCCTCCACCATGAAGGGGGGTATATCACAGTGGCGTCTCATGTCACGTTGCGTGCGCAGAAACGCGCTGCCGTCGCCTGCCGCACGCGGGTTGTCGAAGCCAGGAAATGCGGCCGACATGAGTTGTTGCAAGCTGCACTCGCCTTGGTATATCCGCACCTCAAATGCGCCAGATAGGCGCGCCAAGAATGGTCCAATCTGGTTTCGCGTGATGTAGCCAGAGCGGTGAACATCGTACTCTGCCCACAGCGCTTTGAAGTCGCGGATCTGTTGCCGTGTTAGGAGGGGCTTTCCGCCAAGCTGAAAGACGTACGAAAAATTCTCGACGACAGTACCAGTAAACACTGTGGAGTGGGTGTGTGGCAATGGGTAAGTGGAAGTCGAGGGCAGGGATATCCATACGCTAGCTCACTGTTCAGGAAGATGTACATCGAAATGATGTTCCAGGAGATGAAAAGAAAGTACGCCCATGTCGAGCTGCCGCAGTCGGAGAAAAGGTAGTTACTGTTGGGCATACAGTGCGGCGGATCGAGGGCATAGTCATGCATGTACTGGTTCCAATTCTCGCCTGTCGTCATTCTTGCCAGGAACACGAAAGATGCCCAGAAGGTGGAGAAGCTTTGAGCGTACGTCTCATTTGGGCCCCAACGTGTCAAGCCGAAAACTTCGAGTAGAAGGATGGCCCAGACGAGAAAGAGTACCACCCAAAGTGCGAAAAGAGACAAGATTGCCTGCACGACGGAACATGTCAGAGCTGGCTCGCCGCATGTCCTTGATCGGTGGAGCGACTCACCGGAAGACTGGCGATTGCAGTCTTGAACAGCTGATTGAGGCTGTCGAACTTCTGCACCAGCTTGAAGCAGCTGGCTGTCAGGAATACCTTTTGCGCATCTTTCATGCCTACGTTACCACTGCCAGCGAGCAGCGGTAATGTGGTGATCACAATACCAGTAATGATGACGACGTCATATGTACTCCACCACGTTGCGAAGAAGTTGCGTGGACCCAAGCCTACGAGGCGCACAAAGACATCAACAGTGTAGCAGAACGCGAGCACGAGATAGATAGAGGCTGGTGAAAATCAAAGTGTATTAGAATGAGGGGCGCGTCGCACGGCTGCAAGCAGATGGCTCACACTTGATGACGTCGGCAAGGCCAGTATCGTCGTAGGTCGAAGTCATCAAAAGGATTGCATTGACAATGTAAAGCAGGGTGAAAGATCTTGACCACCAGCCACTCTTGTGTATACTCCGCTTGTAGCACCACAAGCGAAATGCGTCCGTCGGAGGGCTCCTCGGCCGATGCGAAGGCCGTTGCCTGAAGATGAGCCGCTTCAAATCAATCCATTGGCGCTGCTCTGTTGTCAAGAACGCAGCGCCAGAGAATGTCCGGAAGTTTTCGATGATCACGCTGACGAAAAGTGTCAGGACAATGACGGCACCGATGAGGTTATAGATGACGAAGAAGATTGCATTGACCTGGCGGTTGTCGTGTTGCAGCTGCTGATCTTTCCCTGCAATTGACATTGCAGTTGACATGACATTGGTCCAACCTGTATAATTTGACAGTTTAACACACGAAAAACCACGATAATCAACTCGGGTGAAGGCCACTCACCTTCCAAGCTAACAATCTCGAAGAGAATCAGAAGAGACGACTTGAAGTCATCAAACGAGTAGCGTGATCCTTCTGTTGGGTTTTGCCAGACTCTTGGCGCATAGAAGGTCCAGTCGCCAATTGGGCTGGATTGAAACTCCCCAGAGCAGTCGAGTTTGGTAGCGATTCCGGCACCCCCGTCATTGCACGAGTACAGAAGTCCTGCAAATAGGTTCTGCCCCCAAACTGCATAAGGAATGATATAAAGGATGGCGAGCACTGCTGCATCAATCATCCTTAGCAAGCCGCTTTGGAACATGATCTGAAAGGTTTGACGCATCACAGCGGACAAATTGATGAGGCGTAGCGCACGGACCGCACGCGAAGCTCTTGCCAAACGGCTCTCTCCGGCGAATATGTTGACGAACATTGCGAGAAGGACAAACAAGTCCAGCAAATTCCAGCCGCTGAGGAGATAGGCGTTAGGCGTGAAAATGAAACCGTCCGCGACGACTTTGATCAGAAGCTCAATCAAGATGAGCGTGGCCAGCAGAGCATCCGCAAGAACGAACCACGAAAAGTAGCTGCTATTCGAGTACTGTATGTCGTACCACTTCCGGTATGCCGGTGTGGCAAAACCAGCGATCGCGATAGATGCAATGATGGAGGCAAGGAGCAGCGCTTGATAGACGCGAAATCGCAACGGCGCCACAGGCCTGCCAAAGAGCCTCTCCCCATGGCTCGAAGGAACGATCGACTGGCAAAAGCGTCGAACCGGCGATGCGTTAGAAAAGATGAAGAGGGACTTGTCATAGCTTGGATACTTGGCTAAGAAGCGTGCCATAAGCATCCGCGGGTCATTGGTGACCCGGGCAGCATACTCTGCATCGATATCGGCTTGTGATGGACCTTGCACCCTATGGAGGCCGAGCTCGCCACGCGTCCGGAGCATCCGCCCATGGCGGTCGATACGTTGGAATTGCGCGGATTGTCCGGGCAGATCACTGAAGTCCATGTCCAGAACCGATTGTGGCCGCCCGCTTGTGCCAAGCATATCAGCAGCACTGAATGAGCTGCGGCTCCGCCGGCCTTGTACCAAGTTGAGGTTAATGACGTCGGAACGTTGCTCCAGGCCAAAGTGCTTCCGAGCAACGCGTGCGAAAAAAGAAGCCGTGGTGGAAAACTTGGCGAAGGTTTGGCCGCCAAAGGTTGGTTGGCTAGCGCCATTTGAAGCGTCGGAGTACCCAGGCTGAGGCCCTCTAGCACGAAGTTCAGCTTCGAATGCCTCCCAGCGACGCCCATAGGGACTGAGTTTCTTGAATATCTTCTGGCGAAAGCCCTCCTTCGGCGCTTCGTGGCGTTGTAGGTACGCTTCAAGCTGCTTCTGGCGTTTTTCACTTTCTGCAACCGTGAAATTTTCGTTGATGACAGCAATGAACATTTGGAGCATAATGACTGGTAGACAAATGACCATTCAACCCTCGGTTCACAACTAAGATACGGAAACGGCTCACAGTTCGAGAAAAAGAACCAGCCGCACAAGAAAATGCCGGCAAGGACCGCCTGATGGAACTGTTCTTCGCTTGACAGAACGCTCCATAAGACAGTGGTCCAATTCTCGGATGAAAATATCTGCATCCAACATATGGTGTCAGCACGAGGTTCTAGCGACATCTGTCTAAAGACTCACTTGGTACATGGCCAGAAAGCCATTGTACGTCTGCTTGAAGGTCATCTCAATCGCTTCACCATCTGGCTCTGGCTGAATGTCTCCACGAAATAATTGCATGGCAATGAGACATGCAAGGCCCACCATCAGACCCAAGAAAAGGATCATGTTGAGGAGCCCAGCGACGGAGCCAAGCACTGCCTTCAGCAGATTGCCCATTCGCGGCACCGCCAAAATCACACGGTAGAACCTAGCGAGAGAAAAGATGGTGAGCCAAGGGTAGACTGGCGAGAGCTTGACAGCTGGAATCTGCGCGATCGATGCAAGGACTGCCAAAGCAAGATCGAACGAGTTCCGCCCGCGTTGAAAGAAGGGACGCCAGCCGCCATCGAGCAGGGGAACGCTGAAACGAAAGAGCATCTCGACATCAAACGCGATGGCGAACCACAAATCTCGATCGACTGTGAGAACATCTCGTCAGATCACAGCCAGATGCCTTCGTATTGAGAACAACTCACCGACGCTGACCTGCTCCGCATCGGTCCAGTCGGTGGAGCCTTGCAGCGCAACATCTACGACAATGAGCAGAACCCAGAACCACCTGGAGTGCCACACGACCTTGGCCCAAATATGGGCTACATGCCTAGCTCGTCTCAAATGGGTGCTTCCCTCCGTATGCGGGACAATATGCTTCTCATACCCAACATTCTCGGCAGCAAAGGCGGAGCGATTGGTTTGGGATGTGATCGACGCGAATGTGTTGGTGATGACTGCGACGAATAAGTTGGCCATCCAAAAGTTGGTGACGATCAGGCCGATAATGAAAAAGATAGAAGCGGCAGAGTAGTTTGCATCTACCATGTCGTACAGTGTCTGTGACCATCCATTGGAGGAGATGATGATGAAGGCTTGCAGAAGGGATTGGAAGATGTTATCGAACCCTTGGGTGCCAGCCTGAGGGTCGCTACCCTCAATACATGCTTGACCGAGAGGGCATTGGTAGCCTTTTGCTTGTGTCGACAGCATAGATCCGTCAGGTCGCACATGGCCATACACCTGTCCGCTGAAGGGATCCGTGTATGATCCACAGATCTGGCTCAGTGTCTGGTTTCCGTCAGTTGGCAGCGTGTTGTTGTTCCACTCAACGATCCACATGCAGGATCGGCGATAACTGCCTTTGAAAGCCTGCGTGCCGATGATGGAGAAAAGCAGAAGTGAAAAGACAGTGAAGAAGGAGACATTGACCAAGAGCGGTCCGGCCTGTTTGAGGGAGGCGAGGATGGTGGCGGTCCCGCTCGTAATTGCAAGCAACCGCGCGCATCGAAGCACGGAGATGGCGCGAAAAACGAAGATGTGGTAGTTCGGCGTGATTTCATGATGAACTTGGGCGAGCCAGAAGCACGCCCAGTAGGCGACTACGGCGACCATATCAATGCGATTCCAAGAGTGGCGCAAGTACGCATAGTAAGGTGCTTGGGATCGCTGGATCACAATAGCTTCAGCAAATGGTAGCACACGTTGACGCCGCATCATAAAGTCGTCCGCGGTGGTCTGCCTGAAAGGTTGTGAAAGCGTGCTTTGCATGCTTGTGGAGCCGTATGTTGCCTCTCGTTGAGGATGAGAAAGTGTGGCCGCTCGCTCCTGTGATTTCACTTCTACATCTGAGGCGGTCGAAGCTGCAGGCGCATAATCGAAAGGGCGGCCAGTGAAGGTGTTGCGATTTGGACTGATCTGGGTTTGCCTAGAAGTGTCGAATGCATCTGGTTTGAGCGCTTTCTGCGCAGAACGTTTGAGGGTATCGCCAAAGTATGCAAGCGACTCCAATGTGTTGCTTTGAGAGCCCTCGCGCCTGTGGTGTCCGGATGCAGCCTTTTCTCGGAGCAAGTGAGACGGCAGTGAGGCGCTATCTCCATGAGTAGCCTTGTCGTCTACCGAGTGAAGTACCTCCGGCAGCGAAGGCGGATTGATGATCAGACCCGACACGATAATCTTTGCCATAATCTCAATCCTGTAGAGTGGTCCAGCGTGTTTAGCTAGATATCAAGGATCGAAGGCAATGACACACGTACGTAAAAATGCAGAAGATAGCAAGCAAGGCATAATCCTCCCAGTGGTCGAAATAGCCAGGCGATCTCGGGCGAACGGCGACATCGCGAGCAGATTGAATGATGAGCACGACCGCGTTGAAGGCAATCATGGCAAGGATGAGGGGTTCAATCCACCAATGAGAGAGCAGTCTGGCCATGCTGATCCGCACAGGGTTTGTCGACGAAAAGACACCCAAGCTCTTTCCCCTGAGCAAGCTCGTATTGAGTTTGACACGTGCTGGTGGGTTGGCAGACCTGTCTTGTTCCCTGCGCACACCATCGCCATCCACATGGTACGCCGGGCCCGCATCTTCGTAGTAATCATCCTCATCTTCTGTATCTTCGTTGCCCAGCGGCTGATGCTGGTGGGTGGGGCTGAAAGCTTCTTGACTGCTGTTGGCAACCCGTCGCGATATACGCTTGACGGACTTGCTCAACTTCACCAAACCTTGTCTGGCATTGAAGAAAGTCAGGTTCTCCCCGCGCACATAAGCGAGCACTTCTGTACTGTTCCGTTGCTGCTGCGGTAGTTCGCTGCCCTCGACATCATCCGGATGCAACTCTGATGTGCCGCCATCTCCCAAATAGCCTGTTACCGTTTCTGAGTGTCCGCGGGTGAGAGGCGGCGGATACGCGTAAGTATGGTTGCGAGACATTGAAGACGTCTGCGCGTACATCTTTCCAGCTGCAATCGATGCGTCATCTTCCGGAGCATAGTCTGGTCCTTCAACATCATCCCACCCATTGGCACCTTGCCCCATGACCTCCGGCGAAGGATGCGATAACGTGTCCAAGCCGTAGAGGGAAGCAGTCCGAACGAAGCCCGCTTCGTTCGGTTGTGGTTCCGCAAAAGTAGGTATAGGAAGAACTCCTTCACGTGCAGTACCAAGGAACTGTGCATCTGAGCTGCCCTGTCTCCAGTAAGAAGATTGAACACGTCCTGCACCTGCCGCTGGCACATCCAGCCCCTTGGCAATTCCGCTTGTATCGGTTCGTCCGATTTCTTTCTGCTCGCCAGATAGTTCAAAGCTGGACCTTGCTGGTGGTGCGAACACCGATCTCCCCGAAGGCAATTCCTCAAATTGCTGATTGACGAACGTACTTGGCACTCCCGAATTACCTTGCCTTGGTGTTCCTGGCGTAGAATGTTCCATTCCCAGCTTGGGCGAGTTCGCTTGGCTTGCAGCTGCCAATGGCATTAAAACGGCGTCTGCTTTCTGCGGAGAATCAATGGAGCTCAATCTGTGCGCGCGGCTTGCCGAGGCTGAGGCAGACGCCTGCGATTGAACGCCCAATGGCCGCGAGACGTTGGAAGGAGAGCCGAGGTGTCCGTTATAGTATGAGCTAATCCCTATGGATCCCAGGTCAGAATTAGCAGATGGAAAGGAAGATTCTGCGCTCGACGTGACTGAAATGTGTCGCCCATGCTGCTGCGCAGAGTCCTGAACAGATCCCTCGTTTTGCCGCGACCACTCCCTCGCCGGGGACCGAGGCTCCATCTTGGCTGGGAATGAGTGACAAGCCATGCATCTAATCCATCAGTGCTCAGACACTTGTCTAGCAAGGTATCTCTTCAAGCAGGCCCTTGCTTCTCTGTGAGGCTGCAAGTTGCACCACGGCATGCATTCGTTGAGCACAGCTTGCGTTTGTCTAGTGAACTTAGCTGTAGGAATGAGAGTTGCAAGTCCAAGGCACCGAGTTATCGCCAGTGCACTCAACTCATTTTTTGGATTGGCTGCGCCCACACTCTGAATCTCGGGCATAGCCGGTGCCATTCAAAGACATCCTCACCACAATAGACTGTTCGACAACTCCAATTGTTGGAATTGTCTTGAAAACAGGCATTGACTGGCGTGGATTCATCAATGCTGCGCATGGCTGTTGTGAATAATTGACGAAGTCGCCCGCTACCATCACCAGATCTTCAGCTTGGGAGGCACTGCAGGCCTGCAACGTGCGCCATGCTGAATGGGCAGAAAGCAATTGGATCCTGCTGTTGACATCGCTCGTGTCCCTGACTAACACCGGAACGCGATGTGTGCAAGATGGACTCGGCCACCAGTTCGGACGCGGAGCCATTCTGTCTCATCTGCTTGGGACTGATAGTCGACAGGACGATCCTCCCTTCCTGCTCCCATGGCCAATTTTGCTTCAACTGCATACACAAATGGGCTGCTTTGCGGCGAACAGTGAGTGGTGGCTAGTGCAGCGCTTCTTTCTCTTGACGAGGACCTTGTGTAGAGACTGATCAGTATGCTCCGTACAGTGTCCGCTTTGCAATGCCCCGATGGGTCCGTTCCTCATCCATGACATACACGGCAAGCACGACTACTCAAGATTCTACCTGCGACCAGCACCTGAGACGACCGTCGACGAGTACTTTCGACACCTGTTGGCAAGCACGCCATCTTCGTCACGCCAGCCAGCTTTGTCCGAGTCGACACAGCGCAGCCGCAAAGGCCACCGTGGGAATTACCAGTGCAGAGACGGTCGCGCATTCTGCTCCCCACCTATATCCGAAGCAACACTCGCCGAAGCAGGGTTTCAACGGGTGGACGAGGAAGTAGCGTTCAGGCGGCGCATCTACCGTTGTGAAGCGTATGCAAAGCATGTGGGCTGCAATCGCTATTCGCGCTATTCAGCTCCTCTCAAACCTGACCAAATAGCCAAGGATACCGATGCGCAACATCGAGCGACAGTGTTTATTCGGCGGGAACTTCGTGTGTGGCCGAACCTTGATATCGAATTTCTTACATCCTATTGCGTGCAGATTCTCAAAAGCATCGACTTGCAATCCGATACTGCGCTTCGCCTACTTGGCGATTTTTTGGGCGACGAAGTGGCACATCATTTCGTACATGAAGTCATACATTTCCTCAGGAGTCCCTTCAGAACGCCACAGGAGTGGGATCGGACTGTGCAACATGCTCCGCCCTTGATCGAACCTCATCGCGATGGCAACAGACGACGGCACGACGAAGAAGCAGACCGCAGGTGCGACAATACCATGCACGGACGCACAGGCAAGCGAAACAGTGACGGTAATATAGAACGGGACTACCCAACGCGGCCATTCTCGGATCAGGAGCCATCGCGAGACTTTGGTTCCAATCACGACGCGGCGCAGCCACCGTCGACAAGGAATTCGTGTGAGACCGACGTTCTGTCAGCAATGGCAGAGCAGCCGACTTCGTTCCTTTCGAAAGCATCACCTTCATTGTCACGTTTGCCTTCTACTGAGCGCAATCGGATCCTTGCCCAGCGCCAAGAAGTGAGTCAGCGACGCGCGAAGCATCTAGCCCGGCTCGAGCGAGAAAAGCAGCAAGTGGTTGCCACCCCCCCACTTCAAGCGCCGAACACAGCGGTACCAGTCACGCATACAGTCAGCATAGAGTCTGCTGCTCCATATGAGTTCACCTTCCCGCAGCGGATCCCATCATTAGAAGCAGAAAGGGCAAAACGAGAAGAAGAGCTCCGTGGGAAGCTGAAGAAGAAGAAAGAGGAGAGGCACGAAGTGGACATGTGCAGGAGAGCTAGGGAAGCGAGGCTGAAGTGCCTACTATTGACCCAGCGACGGAAGGAGGGAGAGCTACTCAACGCAACTGGCGAACGACATTTGCGAGATGTCATGAGCACAATGAAAGGCGAACTTGTAGACTAGGATTTCCTTATTGTAACGCATGTACTGAGCATGGCAGGCGTTGCAAAGACCTACGTGGTCATTCGCTCGGACGGAGAATCTTGCAAATGATGCCCGGTATGCCGTTTAGTACATGTCCAGGTACATAACAGAGAAAAGCGCTTGCTGCGTCTCGCGCTTTGAGCTCACTGCTATGTATACGGAATCTGTGCCCAGCGGAGGCTATCTGTGAGCACCTGATTGCAGACCAGTCGCTATTGATCACACTGTTGCTGAATGTGGCTTGTCCCCTCATCAGCGCATCGGCAGATGGGTTTGAAAGGTGCAATGACGACGGGTTGAAACACTGAATACGGGGCGAACATGAATCGTGTAGACGATGGACATAGAGAGAGTGATGTGGATGACATTGTCAACTTGCTTGGAAGCTGTGGGATCTGCTGTGATACATTGGAGGATTTCGCCGGAGAGAACTGAAATTGACTTGCACTACATTTACCTGAAAACCATGGCCTCCGCCACGGGATGGGCCACTAGAGCCTCCACTGCTGGGCAGTTCGCAGTGCGCACATATGTACGTACAAGTACATGATGCTCGTGACGGGTGGCCACTTCGGTCCCGCGGACCTGCGGCAACCTGCGATGTCCGTAATTTGAAAAAACGACTGCGGAGGCCCGGAACGCTGGACTCGAACAAGCTTTAGCCTGGAGTCATGGACTGTCGAGCCCCGCTGACTGCTGGATTGCCTTTGGCTGGTCGGGAGGGGTGTCGATTCGTGTAAAAATCTGCAGTCCACCAGAGCCTACTCATCGCGGGGAAACAACTGCAAGCACAGCGACGTGGGGCTGTAAAATACTCTTCAAATTTTTCTGCTTAGTCCAAGCACTTGGGTCTCATGCAGGCTAATACCATATATTCTAACCGGGAATGGGGGTGGAATGGCATGCGGCCTGCTTCAAGGTGCCCATGCGCACTTCAGACTTGTAATGCCCACTCCCTTGCTGTTGCAAGCCCACTTACATAACCAATGCCCAAGTCATGGGCCAAGGACGATGGTCTCAATTGAACAATCTGGAGTTTGGCGGCTGGCCATGTGGTGGTCACTGTTATGACTTGATGAACTCTGCCTGGTCCATGCAGACTGTGAGATCGTGAGGCGTGAGGCGTGATATGTGAGACATTCTGGGAGAGTGTAGGAATAGCATCCAAAATTGGGTTGGTGCCTCGTTCCTATCTTGGAAGTCAAGAAATGGGCACAGACCTCGAAAAGATCTCATGGAATCCGATCGCTGAGCATGTAAGCAGCTCCGTGCATGCACGCGCCTACAAAATACAAAGTGAAAATACTTAAAAGATCCCGGACGCAGGACAAGTCAGCGACTTGTCCAGTGCTGCTTGCCCCCCACCACCTGAATACTTCCCCGAAACTCGTGAATGTTTTTTTGCCCAAATTTTGGTCGATTGCGCTGAAGCCCCAAAGGTGTCGGGCTTCCGAGCGCTCTCCACTCTCCACCAACAACACTCGCAGGAGAGATCCATCCGCATTTCCCCATCCTCAGATGCTCAACGACGTCGGCACCTCACCTAATCCACTTCCTGACCCCTATCGAATTTGGTAGAAAGCATATGTTTGGTCAACTCTTTCCTCCTCATTCTCTCACCGCCCTCTCTACAGCTTTCTCTCATACCCATCCTCCCTCGTTTCGCTCTCTCCGCTCACGTCTCAAAGTCATCGACTTGGCAGCCCAGTCGTAATCGTCCAAGCAGCACCGAGTCTAATTCCTACCCCCATTACCGCTACTCGGCGACGGCCTGCAGCTCGCAAGCGGTTCAAATCCCCTTACTTCCAATTGATCAACGAACAGACATCTGGTTCGGATTATTCATTTAAAGGCGCCCTACTTGTTTCTCCTTCCATCGAATCCATCCGCTACTATGTCATATGCTGACCGCTCTCAAACACCTGAGCCAGGGCTGTACCCCCACAGCCCGGGCAGCGCCACGCCCCAATACCGATACAGCACGGCGGCTGACAGCTATAGTCCAAGTGACGCTGAGAACGAGAAACTCTTCGGTGGAGCAGCTGCAGCAGGAGGCGCCAAAAGACCAGTCAGCACCCTCATGCAGCAACTCAACCTCGACGACTCGGCGCAGCCGGGGTACATCCCTGTCGCGACAGGCACTCCAACCGCACCCAACTTTTCTATCTCCGAGGACAAGTCATCAAGCGAAATGTACGAGCAGGGACGCGGTAGGTTTAGCGAGTCATATCCCTACGTGAGTTTCATTGTTTACGATGGGGAAGATCGTTGTCCATAGTTCGGGACAAACATTGGCTGACTCATCGATTTCGCTGCTTGCAGGCCCAACAACAATACCGGGACGCACCAACGCAGGACAGTGGATATGGCGTGCTGGAACAATCTTCATCTTCACCAAAAGCCGGCGCTGGGCGGAGCGGCTTCGCAGGCTTCATTAGGCGTAAGCCAGTTTTTCTTTCGCTTATCGCCCTGCTCATTCTCGCTGCCGCCGGTGTAGGTCTTGGTGTTGGCTTGACGAAAGGCCTGGCCAATAAGAAGGCAACAACTGGCGTGACCGGCCTTGCAGACTCGGATGGCAAGACCAGCCCAGGGGGCAGCAGCGGCAGCGGCCACAACGGCGGGAGCAGCGGCAGCACTGCACCCAAGTTGGACAGCTCAGGCAATGACCCTTCCAATATCAAGCCCTTTGCCCCCTGGAACTACTCAGATCCACAGGCCAAAGTAATTGGCGTTTCACTTGGAGGCTGGCTTGTGCTCGAGCGATGGATGTATGAGGACTGGTTCACGGCGAATGCTGGCAACGACGCACTGGACGAGTGGTCGTTTGTGGCAAATACTGGCAAGAATGCGGCTAATCTGCTCGAACAGCACTGGAGCACCTGGGTCAACGAGTCAGATTTCGACACGCTTCTTAGCGTCGGCGTCAACCACATTCGCATCCCGCTCGGCTTCTGGACTATGATCCCGACCACGGGTGGGGAGCCGTACATCAACACGACCCAGCTTGATCATCTCGAGCAGGTGCTGGGCTGGATGTACAAGCGCAACATGCGTGCGCTAATCGACATGCACGCCATGCCGGGCTCGCAGAATGGAGATCAAAGCAGCGGTCACGTCTCCACCCCGGGATGGTTCTCGCAGGACAACCAGGCCCGCTCGGACACCGTCATCGATAATTTGATTAGCTGGGTGAATGCTAGCCCATACAAGAGCGTCGTTTCTTCCATCGCCCCCGTTAACGAGCCCTGCGGACCCGGACAAGCGACTTCGGACAGGCTCAGTACGTACCAATCATTCTTGGGGCGGACGTACCCTAAGATCAAGAAAGCTGGCTTCGCGACGTGGTTCCACCACGGCTTTGTGCAGAACCCCTCTTCCTACTGGAATGAATATGCTTCGACGCTTGACCCGGCATGGGCCGTCATCAACGACAATCCTTACCCTGGATACTTCCCCGCCGTCAACGACCAGAGCACTATCAACAACAGGGTCTGCAACAACATACAAGGCTGGGCATCCTTCCCTATTCCCGCAGTCATGACCGAATGGTCGCTAGCTAGCGGGATCCACGACGCCGACTGGAATCGGCAATACTTTGCCACGCAGGCCAGTGGCTACGCTTGGTCGGCCGGCTCGATCTTCTGGAACCTGCGCATGCAGAACAGCAGCAACCCAGTGCAGGCTGCACCCTCGGCTGTGCAGTACCAGTACTCGATGATTGACCTGATCAACAACGGCATCATTCCCAAGATCAACCAAGGCCAAAGTGCGCTAGACTACCTCCGCGCGCTGCCTAACCCGGCGTGCGGCTCGATCAAGCTGAGCAAATGGTGAGCTTTCTGAAAGCGAAGAGAAAAAGGGAAACGTCTGGCACGCCTCCTTGGCGATTAGACCCGGCCCATCACGTCAGCTTTGTCGAGCTTTCCCCGAGTTCCTTCTATTGGTACACAAGCATACATGCAATAAAACGGAAAGCCAGCACGCGCATCGAACGGTCATGAGCAAGCATCGCATCACTCACTCAGCACATTCTGCGGACCCCACTTCTGGACAGATCCACATATCTCGCCGTCCCACGTCATCTCGGTGAGCAGGAGTTTGAGGATTGCTCCTGACCAGCCGCAAAACACATCCATCACATTCGCAGCCGCCTTGCTACATACACCCTTTACGCCGTGGGATTCGGCGCCCTGGCGCCCCTGACTCGACCTGAATACCTTCCCAAAATTACCGACACCTTGTAACTAAGCGGATTAGCATCAGGCCGCACTCGCAAACTCGCCATCAGTCGCATTTCCTACGATTTCGCCTGGTGGCCCGATAGTTGATTGTCTACCAGACCGCACCGGTTCTCTCTCTCTCATTCTTTCCCCTCACGCACGCTCCTGGGATTGTAGCTGTACTTTTATCTCAAGATGCAATCTCCTAGCAGAATATCGTTTGGCGACCAAAGTCCATCGTGACTATATGGTGACTCGTGACTCGTGGTGAGTTGCGGACTCGTGAGCGCGTAAACATCGTTGTCATCTCGTCGCTCCAGGAACTAGGTCATATCGGCCAGCGCACAGCTGCACAAGGCTGCCTATGTCGGGAAGCCAGCTGAGGGCGTGAGATAGTTTGGAGACAGAGCAAAGAGGCAGAGGTGAGACGGGGCTGCTGACTGGCTGACTCTCTCTTCAATTGACAAACGGGAGAAAGGGAGAGTCACCTTTTGCATTCTGGAGCCTGGTGTGCACTCTTTGCTGCTGTCTGGAGTCCTCTGGCGTCTTGAGAGATGTCCAAAAGGTCGGGAGACTGTTGTGGGAAGTGAGAATGCACTGTGGCGCGTGGCTTTTCTGCAAGTGGATTGTGGCGAATCTGCTCATACACACATACGCACTCACAGACTCTTGGCCGTTCGCAGAGACTGGCGCTGGTCACGTTATTCGACTGGAAGTCACAAGAATGAGTTGGAGTATCCTCGGCGTCTTGACACCATTCCCATCCATTCAACACCGTCTGATGCTGGCGCTGGAAGGCCAACAGCAGCAGCAGGCACGGCATCGCAACATGGCTAAATCTTTAACAGCGTGCCTACTGCGCAGAACTACAGTTCCTAATCATGTCGATTCTCTCCGAGGCTCGCCCATCGCCCCATCCTATTACATGAACAATTCAGCCGTGTCCGTCGCCCGTTGGACACTCTGGTCCTCTCTGCTCCTATTGGCATTTCTCTTCGATGGTCGCAGGTCAATGCATACCCGTCCCGAAGCTCGGGCACACTTCGCCTTCATAGCGTGACTCTGCGTTGGCTACTGGCTGCGAGAGCGTGACCATGGGCCGCTGATTGGATTCGGAGCGCGACTCAACACCATTAAGGTTGAAGCACTAAAGGCTCTTGTCAACTGACCAGCTCTTTCCTATAGCCTGAGCCATTTCCTCTCTGATAACCAAACGTATCGCCGCCGTGCCGTCTGGCTTACTGCCCAACAAAGCTCACCCTTTCATCCCCCCCTCCTGGCCATAAATGTGCTACCTGCATATCACGCGTTAGCTGCACCTCGAGGCTCCCGCGTCTCCGCGACCGGCTTGACGTACCAAATAGGATCAAGCTGTATGCAAAGTTCGCAGTGCCGCTCGAGCTGCTTTTGCAACAACGGATTTGCGCGCCCAAGCGAGCCAAAGGCAAGAACTGCCGCAAAGGATTAGCTTGCACGTAAGGTACATGCTACAAGCGCGCATGTCTGGGCAGCAAAGATCAGTGCAATGCAGTTCCTTGCTCACAGAGTGCGCGGTGATCGTCTGGATACTATGGCCGGAGCGCGTGCAAGCCAAAGGGGGGCCTTCATGCGTCGTGCTACAAGGACGCAGGGGGTAAGAGCGGGACCTGCCAGAATTGCAAGTGCGCCACAGGATTGGCGATGTCGACGCCGACGCCAACTTCGAGCTCTGGAAGCCCCTTTGGGGCCCTATCCACCAGCGTAGCGGCTTCCATCGCTGGCGCCAGCCTGCCCGATGGTGCAACGCCAGACGGCGACTTCTCCACCGGCAGTTTCAGCGATTTGACACCAGTCGGCAGTGTGCAGTTCGTCACAGAAGTCGCTGCCATTTCTTACGCTCAATACAACATCAGCGCCATCCAGGGAGTCGGGATCAGCAAGGCAATCGACAGTCCTTCTCCACGTCGGCATCAAGCGCCGGACCCTTCCATGACGCAAGCGACGACAGCCACGTACCAGTACCAGGTCCAGTCTTTTTCCATCGAATCTGGCACACGCGGGAAGACATGCTACATCGGCTGGCAGCTCGACGACAACCTCAGTGGCAACGTGCCCATCACCGCCGTCGATGTCAGCTCCAGCTGGAATACGGGTAGCATCCGTGCAACATGCCGCTTCTCCCTGACCTGAGCAGCAACTGCCGGTTTTCGAACTGCGCCTACAGAGTCTCTGCCATCATCAACATCGCCAAGGTCGGGCCAGCGCAGGCCACCCGGGCGACCCTGACCCCGCCTTCGCTCGGGGTGGAGGAGATCCGGGCTTTGAAACGGGCTCGCTGACCAATTGGGGCGTCACGGGCGCAAGGAACGTGCACAGCAGCACGCACGCCGCCAAGATGACCGTCAACGCGGGATACGCCAACGCTGCGATCCTCGGCCAGTCCTTCAATGCAGCTGGCGCGGCGACGCGATCTGCAGACCATTCAGCCACGCCAAGCATCGACACTGAGCAGGGACATATCTCTCTAGTGGAAGATTAAAAGATTCATCTACTCGACACCTGGCGCCGAACATCGCTATTGCTATTGGCGCAGCGTTCCGGATAACACGCGGACGGCGTCAATGCGTTCGCGACAAGCAATCTGGCGGATGGGTGGAAGCAAGTACAAAACGCTCAACTTTCAGGTTCCCGCCTCGGAGGTTGCGAACCCACATCCTCAATTCGTTCGACGTGGAATTATGGTGCAACAGCGGTATCATTGCCGAGGTCATTCTGGATGACTTCAACGCTGTAACTTGTACAGCCCGTCATCGGAAAGGTGAAAAGAGACGTTACGCTTCGCTTCTGCAGCATATTTCCCATATAGTGAATGCGATGTATGCCAACATAGGTCCATTCGCTGCCTGTGGTAGAACCGCCAAAATAACGTTCACTTGATTTCTGCGTCGACAACCGATGTGATGCAAGCGTCTGTCGAAATGATCTGGATGTATGCAATGCGGATTATGAAAAGTACACGCAACATCTGGCTATGGCTGCATGCTTCATCAGCAAAGAGACAAGCAGCGAAAGCTCCACCGAGCGTTCACTTGTAGTAGTGAACCTCCTCGCGCTCGCGTCCCCTCATGTACGCAGGCTCGCTGCCAGGGTAGCTGTGAGGATAAAAAGATGATAGCAAGGTCAGTGTGAGATGATCGGGAGATCACGCAAATTCGGCAGGGCCACTCACTAGATGTCGTCCCACAGCGTCTTCTCCGCAGGCCAGTCGCTCTTTTTGGCCTCCTCGACAGCCTGGTCCACCTCTTCCTTGGCGGCCTTGTCAATCTTCTTGAGCGACGACTCGTCGATGACGCCCCACTCGAGGATCTTGGACTTGAGCCCCTGAATGGGATCCGAGGAGGAGCGCATAGCCTGGATCTCGTCACGTGTCCGGTAGGTAGTGCCCGGGTCCGAGAGCGAGTGGCCGCCATAGCGGTAGGTGACGAGTTCCATGACAAGCGGGCCCTTGTCGGAGAGCGTAAACTCGCTCGCGAACTTGGTTGCCGCCGCAACGGCGAGAACATCCATCGCGTTAACTTGCAGGCCAGGGATGACGTCGCCACGGGTGTAGTAGGAAGTGTTCATACTGCTGCGCTCGGCTGGCGTGCCCATACCGTATCTGCAGAACAATGGCAAGTAAGACTTTATACCCTTTTCAGCAGGGCCTTGTACACACTGCCAGCTCACTTGTTGTTCTCGCAAATGAAGACGCAGGGAAGGTTCCAAAGCTTGGCCATGTTGTACGCCTCGAAAACTTGACCCTGGTTGGAAGCACCGTCTCCATACATGGCGAAGACCGCGTTCTTGTCGCCGTTGTACTTTTGCGCAAAAGCAAGACCAGCTCCAACTGGGACTTGCGCACCGACGATACCATTGCCGCCAAAGAAAGTGGGCGTGAACATGTGCATCGATCCACCTTTACCCTTGCTAATGCCCGCTTCGCGACCGAAAAGCTCGGCAATGACAGACTTGATCGAACCGCCACGCATGACGGTGAAAGGGTGGCAGCGGTATGCTGTGATCAGCTTGTCTTCCGCCTTCATGGAGGCCTCCATGCCGATGGCAACGGCTTCCTGACCGATGGCCAAGTGACAAAACCCGCGAATGAGCTTTTGCTTGTATAGGCTGTCTGCAGCCATTTCCATCCTGCGCATCTTGACCATGCTCTCGTACATCCACACGAGCTTCTCCTTGGAAGTCTCGTACTCGAGTGCGGGGCCACCTCCGTACCCATCCAACCGGTACTCTTTGAAAGAGTCTGGGGAGAGCTGGACCTTGAATGCGTCTGACTGGGACTCTGGAATGCTGGACGGGTCGGCCGAGGAAGCATCCGCAGTGATGTGGACAGAGCGAGAAGACGCAATCGACGAGCGGAGAGACTGTGTGAGAAGCAATGGATGGGACGCATTAGCATGCGGCTAGAGGCGGTCTGTTATTGTAATGTGGCCAGTGTGATGAGCTTCCGACTGGTCCCCCCCCTCATCCCCACGCTGGTAAACACCCAAAGGACTGGAAGCTATTTCTTCGCGCTACGCAGATGAATGACCGATGTCCATCGAGTGAAGTGTATCATAGAAAGACGCAACTCACCATCGATGCTCTGCTCATTGCTGTCGCCCGTGCTGGGCGAAGCAGCGAGCGCAGCGAAGAAGCTGAAGCCATGGCGGAAGTCAGCAAGCTGCAGAAGAAGAGTGGCGAAGGGTGGATGAGGAAGCTGCAGAAACGAGAGAGCCAACCAGTGTGACTTCCAGCAGCACGGGCTCCTGCCAGGCTATCGATAACAAGGAACGTATCGCGGAGGGAGTGCAACTTCAGGCAAAGGGAGAAGCGCAAGCCAGATCCAAGATTGGCGGTCGAAAGGATGTCCTGTGCGAAGATGGTGGGGATGAGATCTCGCCCCAGCATGCTGCACATACAGCTGGCGCCCTTTTCTCGCGTGCAGTGCCGAAATTTCAGTTGGGAACCCACAGGCTGATTTTGGGATCCACAACGCGCACTTTCCGAGTCCCGAAGATGCGAGCGTTCCGCCCCCTTTTCGTTTCGTCGTCTTGACTTTTCTCCAGTTTTCTATTTTGTCCTCTTCTCCAAATGCTTCGTGTATAACTCAAAACCCTATCCCCCGACGGCGGGCCTGTGGTCGGATTAGCATGACAAGGTCATGTAGGAAGCCACTCCGCTACCGCACACAGGGCACGCATGGCAAGTGCATCGTCGGATCCAGTGCCTCTGTCACGGTGGGCTTATCCAAGGATTCCCTTGGAAGCCTCACCGCTGGATACGATGAAGTCATTGCCACGTGCGCTGGTGCGGTGGTCGTCTTTCTCAATACGGACAGGACGGCAAGAGCAGGCTTCATGGTGGAGAGAGCACTTTCATTTGCGTAGGAGAACACGAAAAGGATGATTACCCATTATAGAGTCAAGCACGGATCCATCCTCTTCATTGAGGATGATGCCGAGAGCTTCGAAAGAAGCAAAACTCCTCTGAACCAAATCTCCCTAACTTGGTCATCTTCAAGTCGATGACTCATATGTGCTGCGCTCTCTCCTGGCCTAGACTCCAGCTCCCATGTTAACCCTTGTAATCTTATAAGTTGAACATGTCTCCCTTCCAAAAAAATATATAAGCCCGTGCGCCCCAGATGTACCGTAGTAACCCAAAAAGCCACCCCAAGTTACAAAGCTACAATGTATGGTTACAGTCAATTTACTTCGCCCCCGTCAGTCTCACCTCGGCTGCTTGTCATGGACTGGAGGATAAGCGGGAGCCGCAGGCCTTGATGGCGGAAAGAAGATTGGAAGGAATCCTTGAGCGACAAATCCTCCTGATGATCCAACGCGGATCCGTTACTAATGCAATGATGCTTCTGAGCTGCTAAGCTTTGTTCTGCGCGGCGTTTGAATGTTCCATGCACAACACCGTGCTCCGGCTCTGCAGCATTGAAAGCAAAGAGCATCTCTCATCGGCAGGGGAAGCGCTGGATAGCACAGAGTGCTCTAGCGACAGACGTCCATCATGTCACAGCTCCTCCACCTCGGCATCTTCACGGGCGGTCTCGTGCTAGGTGTTGCTGCAGGGAGCGCAGTTGTTTCCAGGTCCGGCATATCTCAATCTAACAAATCGCAAGCCCACGCCCAAGCTACACCTGGGCAACCCGTGGTGGCTTCCGGGGGGTCTGCTTCTTCCCCGTCGCCGAGCGTTGTAGTCGACAGCGGAAGTAGCACGGGCGTGCTCCCGTACTTTAGCCGTGATATCCTCAAGCACAGCCAAGTTGTTCCCGGGCCGATCGCTGATCTGCTCGAGCACCAAGCGTACATTAGCGCATATGATCGCAGACTGCGACACCCATCGTGGACGGCCGAGCACTTGACGGCTGCTTCCCTCCTGGCCGCACCTGGACCACCTACCCCTGCGCAGATAGGCTCCGCCTCGTCCCAACAAACCTCACAGCCAGCTGCCCCCGGCAACCGCAAGTTTTCGGTATTCAAGGAGGATGAGCGCATCCCAGAGCTCTTCAGAGCCAAGCTCGCGGATTATTTCAGGAGCGGGTACGACCGAGGTCACATGGTACCCGCTTCCGATGCCAAGAGAAACCAGGTCGCAATGGACGAGTGAGTGTTTTTCAGCAGACATCATGAACATCTGGAATACATCAGCTCACATGCAGCAATCATATAGGACCTTCCTCTTGACAAATATCGCGCCGCAGGTTGGTAAAGGTTTCAATCGAGACTATTGGGCGGGAGCGGTGCGTCTCTCAGTGTGCAGTGCAAGCCTTATGCATGGCTCATCGTGCTAACACATACCACCTTGCTCAACTTGAATCACACAGGAAGAATTTGTCCGCAGTTTAACGAAGAAGTTCTCCGATATCTACGTCTTCACTATACCTTTGTACCTCCCGCAGCCAGATCCGACGAGGCCGGGGAAATGGCGGGTCACGTACGAGTAAGTTGGACTGCAGAGCCGACCACGTTTCTCCACATTGCATGCATCTGAGATCGGAGCGCATCTTCCCTTTTTACCTAGGGTCATCGGAAATCCGCCAAACGTTGCAGTGCCGACGCATTTCGCAAAGGTCGTCCTCGCTGTCAGTGGCCCGCAGAGTCTTCCATCGCCAAGCACCACGGCACCAGCGCCTGTGCCGGTCAGCGGCAGGAATAACGCGGCAGGAACCTCCTTCCTCGGCCTGCAACGCACAAACAGCTTCTCGCTCGCAGCATTCGTCATTCCGAACGCTGCGGTACCCAACCATGTGCCTTTGACTAGCTTCATCGTCCCTGTCGACTCCGTCGAGCGTTCCGCCGGCCTTAACCTGTTCCCGCCGGCGATTAAGTCCAGCGCGAAAGCGTTGTGTGATGTCGTCAAGTGTGATATTATCGTCCGTGACTTCTCGGATAGAAACGAGCAGATCGCCAGTGGCTCCTTTCCGAACCAAAAATACCCCCCGGGTAGCAGTAGCGCACCGCAACCCCTTCCAGCACGAACGTGATTGAGTTCATGTCACCGTATGTCCACGGTATCACAGCGCATTTCAGCCCGCCACAAGCTGCGAGGGTTAGTGATAGCGCCGAATGTACATTACATTGCACCTGCTGACGCTCAGAAAGACTGGTCTCTCTTGCCCATGTCCCATTCACGTGTCTTGGGATATCGCATTTCTATGAGCTCTGTGCTAGAAGTAGGCTTGCGGCTGTCGCTAGCCTCTTCTCTGACACTTTGCAGCTTCGACCGATGCGGAGACGGAGAAGGCGATCGAGAGGGGAGAATATCACTGTGATCGTGCCCGTGGGTTCGATCTCCTCGTTCGCTGTCTCTGCTTCGTTTTTTACTCTCCTTGTGCCTGTCCCTGCCTGAACTTCCCTTGCGTTGACTCGTTGCACCATCGTCCTCGCTGCTGCTGGAGGCGCGAGACCGGCGCTCCCTCCTCCTACGTCTCTCCTCGCGTCTCGCTTCCTTCTCACATCGCCTTTCCTCTTTCTCCAGCCGCCGCCGCTCGGCCTTCGCATCCTCTTTCTCAAGGATGACGCTAAGCATTTGATCCCAGCCGGCATCGCCTACAAGGCCTGTTCTTGGGTCTGTGACTGCTTCGATCGAGTCTCTTCCAATGTCGAGACGCGGATCGTAGTCTGCGGCAAAATACTTATCCATCTTGGACGGTGGCAGATCTGCAGAATGGCTGACATTGCCTCTTTCGGGGAAAATGTCCCTGGCAGAAGTCTTTCTCGGTGGCGGTGATGCAGAGCGGGACCCGCCTCGGTAACGGTGGCGTCGTGGCGCAACAGCATCGCGCGTCCGCTCTTCGGAACGGTCCCGAACGCCATGTCTTGATCTTGGCATACTGGATTGAGCGGGTTTAGCGCCCCTAGGATCGTCAAAGATCACTTCCCGACTGTGCTCTGAATCTTCTTCATCCGAAAATGCTCGCATCTTGCCTCTCGCTTTGGCATCTGAATGGCCCATTCGAGTTGACATTCGCGTTGACGGTTGTCGAGGATGTCCATTTTCCGGCACACGGCCCAAAGCCCTCGTGCAGCGATTCGGTCCTTCTTGTGAACGATTCAAAAGGTCTTGTCTTTTGGGGCTGCTTTGAAAAAAGGTCAGGTCGCTGTCACCGTGCTGCTCCGCCCGTGTCCGCTCGCGCTGTCCTGCATGTGCTTCCTTTTCGAGATGGCGAATCACAGAACGATTGTGGCCTTCAGTCGCGCGGATCAAGTTACTCAAAAACTGCTTATTGGTGGGAGCAGCTCGAGTTGTCGATGGCTCCTCCCGAGCGTTGCGCGACGAACTGATGGTTGGATCATTGCGCTGCTTGGCCTCTTTCGCGATCAGGTCCGCAATGTACCTGTCCAAATCGTCGCCTTTGAGGCCGGGTGGGATGGATGAAGCATCCTGCCCGAGCGAGGAGCGCACAAGGTTGGACACGACATCTGAGAGGTGGGATCGCGGCCTTGTGTTGCCTTTTGATGTCATGTTGGCCACATTAAGGATCTATCCCCTTCAATATACGAGATAAGAGAAATGATCAGGTCGTGTCACACGCTGCTCCTCGTGATCAATGATCGCCAGTCGTTTGCAGAATTGAAAGTCAAAGAAGGGCTTGTAGGGTGGCAAACATATCATCTTGCAACCCAAGCATCGGTACGCAATGGCCCACTGAGGGTTTGATCTCCCAATGACGCTTGAAGATTCGGGTCGACCAGATCATCTTCGATCTCGGCGACTCGGGCCATCTGAAGCACAGCACTCAGATCAGTTGTATAATGAGCGTCGCGGGACTCGGACTCCAGGCGTCGAGCTTTTGCCGTTTCGCGTCTCTCAGCTCATATCCTATCTTGGCTCTCTTTTCGCGCGGCAGGGAGACCTCGGCATCTTTCGAATGTAAGCTCGGCATCTTGATTCAAAAATTGCCTCCGAAAAACAGACATCTCCAATAAACCGTTTCTCAACTGGCTTTCTAACATTATGCTCCTTGATGCGAACGTGGCGTGGTCATCGCGTTCTCTACTCCAGGACCACGATCGCACGAGGAGGTACAAGAGCGACTGTCTAACAAGATGGACGCTCCACTACAAGCTTACACTGAAAGCAGCCAGCGAAATGGCCGAACCGGTCCGTCTGCGCACAAGTCAAAAGGCAAGGGCAAGGGGAAAGGCAAAGCAAGCTCAGCACGTCCAGCCGGCCCGATCAAATACAGCAGGAGCGCCAGGCGCGTGAACACCGTGACGTTCGACGATGCGGCGCGCGCAGAATACCTCTCTGGGTTCCACAAGCGCAAAGTCCAGCGCAAGGAGAAGGCGCGCAAGTATCTAGAGGAGCAAAAGAAGATCGAACTTAAGGAGAATCGGCGAGAAGCTCGGGAGGCGCGGAAGGAACAGGCCAAGGAGAACGTCAAGGCTGAGCGGGCGCTTTTCGGTGATGCGTACGAAGGAGGGCTAGGAGAGGAGGAGGATGGCAAAGGCGGCAACGAGGTAACACCAGAAGGTCCAGAAGAGGAGTACGATTCAGATCAACACTTCACTTCTGTCGTCGTGCAAGATTGGGATCCGGATGCAGATCCAGATGATGCAGGGCCTTCGAAAAATGCTGCACAGCCGGTGTTGACGTCTAGCAACGACCCGGCGAAACGGCGAAAGAATGGGAGGGAGCACAAAACAGTGCCACCGGCCAAGCCAGCGACAGCGGCCATTTCTGACCTCATCGAACCAGAAGCAGAGTCAATACTGCGTGAAGCAGATCAGATTCTCTCGCAGCACCAAGCGCATTTGGCTGATGCGTCGTCCTCCAGCAAGCCAAAGGCATTCCACTATGAGACGGCGGCCGAGCGTGCGGCGAACCGATTAAAAGTGCGTGAGAAGAGAGCCAAGCAAGCTGCCAAGCGCAAGGAGGAGAACCGCGAGGCGCTCAAGGCAGGATCGAAGAAGGGCAGCAGCAAGCTCAAAAAGGCGGGCAAGCGAGGGAAGGGCGGGATCGGCAGCGGCGCCAAGAAAAAGGCCAGCAAGTCGTAAAGAGCGACTCTTTTTTCCATCTTGCTTCACAATGCTGTTTATTTGTCACGCGCGCAATAATGATCATCACGCGGCAGTCTCTCGCCTGCGTTCAAAACGATCGTAGGTTTGCTTTCGAGTACATGCTTCAGATTGGGGTCTGAGGAGGATACTGTTTGAATAGTTTACAGTTGGTTCGCCAAGGGTTGGATCGCGTTAGGAGCGGTCATGGGGGTTGCATGCATGTGAACAATCGATAAGAGGGCGCATAGTAAAGGAGGGCTGTGAAGGATCGGGCATGCGCATATCACGAGAGATTATGTCCTCAAGATCGTCAGAAGCCTTCCTCCATGTTGGCAAATTTGCCAAATTCGACACTTCGCCACGGGGCATGCGTTTCCGCCTCGTCATCGAGGTCAGCGAGGTACGATTGCATTTGCTTGCTGCCTACCGGCGCCGAGGCGGCGCTGCGGCTGAAGGGAGCGCGAGGATGGTGCTGTAGCGTACGGCCGGCGCTAAAGGGGTGGGCACGCGTCGATACTGGTGGAGCGAACGATTTGGTATGTGCAAAAGAGCGTTTGGGCAGCGATGAGATCGTGCGTTGCTGTGAATTTGCGTCTGCCTCCATTTCCGAGCCGTTGGACGAGTCTTGTGTCGAGGGTGGTGATGAGTTCCTGCGTGCGGTCAAAAGACTGATAAGTACAGCTGGAGGGAGTTGAGCCATTGGCTCGGCGATGCTTACTCTTCTTCTTCCTCGGCCCATCGTGCGAAGACCGAGTCCTTATCGTCTTCGCCTGAAGCGTCGCGCGTGCGCTTTGGGAGGACAGGCATCACGCTGACCTGATCGAGCTCATTTAAGGTACCCAGCTCCTCCTTCTGCCATGCCCACGGGGCCGAACGCTGTCTGCCGTAGCCCCCTTCCACGTCCGCCACGTTGGCCAAGGGCTGGACCTCTCCGACCCGTTGATCAACTGGCATGCTCTGCGTTCGCGCAAACATCGAGCTGCGCTCATTCAGCCTTTGCAGAAAGGAGCCATGGTCCTCGAAAATGGCGTGACTTGCGGTCGAAGCAGCGCTTGTGCTGGTATTGGAAGGCGACTTGTAGCCTTGGTGAATCCGGAAACGGATATTGGCAGGATAAGTGTGCAGCCGTTCGAAGAGATCTCGCTCAATCCGATTGTTGGCCGTTTCCGAGCCGGTGTAGGACCCCGCTGGCAGAGAGGAGAGCGGGGAAGAGACGGCGGGCCGCAGGGCTTGGCGCTTGTCGATATGTTGATCCATCTCGTAGATGAGCACCCACGCTGAAGGTTTCACCAATGTTCAGCGAGGTCCTCGCGTTGGCTGGTCCCCACGAATGAGCCTTGGGAGCTATTTACCTCGACATTGGCTTGGGCTGAACTCGACAGGGGGGATCGTGACGAATCAAAATGAGAGGCGAAGAGGTGGCGAATGTGTCGCGACGCGCCTGCTCCGCTTCCGCGAGCACACACCCTTACGCGACGTGTCACAGTGCCGTCACGTAGCGAGCACTTGCAATTCTGTCAGTACAGCAGGGGCCAAGATGCCAGGGTTGGGTGTTTGTTCCCTTGCAGGTTATTAAAGGCTCTCGTAAAGAGCATTGTAGGTGGCCCCTGAGTGGAGTGTCTGGATGTCGAACTACTTCACCACATGTGCTCCAGAAAGATACCTACCTGCGCCAACGCTGTCCGTATGCGTGAACTGGCCGCCTGCACCCCCTGCGCCGTTGCCTCTGGTCTGCGTCTGCGGCAAGGAGGGGACGCACGGAGGGCAAGTCTCAGCCAAGTCATATTTGTCCTTGCTTGTTGCCAATCGCGGCCAGACCCAGCTAACTTTTGTTCTGTGGTTGCCCTCTCCACGGCCAAGGCGCTTCTTCTGCCCACCCGCAGCCAGGCCTGCAGCAGCAATCATAAAGCAGCAGGGATAAGCCATCTGACTCGGGCGTTCAGGTTTGGCTGTACCAGCCGGCGCGGGGTGTGATCTCGGTTCCGGCTGCTCTCACTACCGCATTGTCGCAATGGTTCGCAAGCGTGAAGTCCGTTTAGGCATCACTGCCGAACCCAACCAGGAGGTTCTTCAATGCAGATTATCATGAAACTGAATGCTACTCATAAGAGCAACGCCCATAATACATATCATTTAGAGGATCAATGGCTGAACAAACCAGCTCGGGCAGGGAAGAGGGCGGGGAAAAACAAAAGATATGTGCTGGAAGCATCATTGTGCTAGAACATGCGAGGGTGCATCCTCCTGTCAAGCCAAATTGAACATGGGGCGGACGCATGATAATCAGGCCATTTCGCGACTTCGAAGAACATCCTAAATATGCGCAGACCACTAACCATATTTGTTTCCTCGATAACCTTGCGAATCTTGTCCACTTCGCTCCTGTGTGAAGCGCCGCTAAAGAATAACCCACGTGGTCAAATAAGCTGCGACAAATAACTCCCACGACGCGCAAAGCACTCACTCTGAAGAAGCCTCGGTCTTGAGCCGGTTGATGAGCCTGATCCCGTTGACGGCCTTCCTGAACGTCTTTTTCGCATTGAACGCCGTTTTCATACCCGGTAGCAGATCCATCTGTGCGCCTTGGACTTCGACAGCCTGGATCGCGAGCCATGGATGTGAGAGCGCCTGCGAAGCGGTCATCCGCACTTTCGGGTCGATCACGAGGAGATTCTTGATAAAGTCTTTTGCCTGGGTTGACACACCTTCCCAATACATCACGGGTGTGAATGAGTAGTCGGCGTTGATGATCGCTTGCATCTCTTCCATCGTCGAGTCTCGGTCAAAGGGGGTGTAGCCACAAAGCAAGAAGTATGTGATCACACCGATCGCCCACAAGTCCACCGGCTTGCTGTGCCCACTGGTGGATCATTCAAGATGACGAATCAGAAATGGTGCTCAGGTAGCAGCAAGTATAGAAGAATGGACAAACCTTTTCTTGAAGATTTCTGGTGCCATATATCCTGGCGTACCGCAAGTGGTGCTCAGCACAGTCATCTTGTCGTCGTCGACCACCTTTGACAGACCAAAGTCTGCAATAAGAAGTTCAGAATCCTCGCTCTTGTCCTTGAAGAGCAAGTTCTCTGGCTTTAGGTCTGGAGGTGGTGGAAATTAGAGGGATAGATTCACTACAGCGTGCCGGTATTGCGATTTTCCCTCACCTCTGTGAACGACTCCTTGATCGTGCAGGTATTTGACAGATTCCACGATCGTCTTGACGAGGTGCGCAGCATCCCTGCAAGTAAGGAAATGCGAGTGGAATCAGCGCAGGCCAGAAGCGAGGTATCGGCGCGAAGTAGCGTGAACTCACCTTTCGTAGTAGTTCCCTCTTTCGCAGATCCTGTCGAACAGCTCTCCGCCGGTGCAGAGGTCCGTGACCAGATAGAGGTTGTTCATCGTCTCAAAGTAGTCGACGAGTGTGACGATATGCTTGTGCCCCTGTGAGACCTTCTTGAGCGCCATGATCTCATTCCGGACCATGTGCTCCCTGCCTTCCATCAGCCGCTTCGAGATGACTTTACATGCAAAATAGGCGCCATCCGAAATGCGCTGGGCTTCTTTGACAACCTGGAAGCAGTCCACAAAGAACGAGCCGGGAGACTCTTGAGATCCCATCCATGTGTGAACTCCGAGAAAGTCAAGATCAGGTCACTCTCACAGCATATGTGCCTTGCCCCAAGGTCCTCCCTGTCTTGTATGCACACGGCACCGTCTGTGGCTGCTGCGGCCGTTGCGAAGACATCTTTTCCGGCCTGTACTATGGAGTATTCGTCTGCCAAGCGTCAGGTGGAGGGGCTGACTGATAATGTCGGAGCTGAACGTGAAGAGCGCGGAGCCGCCTCGAGCTTTGGGCGAGCGCAACTAGCTGATCAATGCAACACTTCGTTTCAATCGGTCAAGAGGAACTTCAAGCGCAAATAATACCTGAAGACGTGCCCTTCAATGGTTCTTCTGTGCTTGCAATGTACTATAAGGACGGTAGAATGTGTGCAATACAAATCCAGGGAGAAACGATCGACGTCTGGACAAGCTGCGACGACGATACCTGACGCTTCACACCGCAAAGTGCTGGGAGCAGCGGGAATTGCATTCGAGGGTTGTGTGTTGCATAGTGTGCGCCGTGATGGGGTGGGGCGCTGGGCGCCGGGGTTCCTTGTGGCTTAGGCACTGTTAACCGCGCTGCCCTGCCCGCCCCGCCCAGCCGCCCCAAGCGCTCAGGAGAGGCGCTGCCGTAGCGCTGCTAAATTCGGGGACCATTCTCGCTCATGGCTAGTTATTCGGCTTACTTACCGAGAGCGCGCCCTCTTCTCAGTCGAGGTGGAGAAGCAATGGAGCAAGGTATTATCGACACTCCATCAATTCATCAAATGCGTGGCCGCGACATGTAGAAGCATATACAATGACTGGGAGGCTTTCGCACAGTTGACAACCGTGAGGGCTGTTAGCCCGAGCAACTGCGGACGCAGCCTCAACCTGGCAGGTATAAAGCCTTAGAATGCCCTCTGCTGAGCCGGGCGTGACAGCCTCTGCGGCTGCGAAGACCTTTACTTGTGTCGTATTCTTCGGACAAGCCTCTTGCAAGGCTCAATGGCTGCACGCGAGAAAGCGGGCGCCAGCGCAATGGATGCGCCTATCCGGACGGGAAAGAGAAGCTGCGTATGCGGAATAAATCAGCAGGTTTTGGGCGTCAGGTCTCCTGCAACAAAGTGGCATATGGGGATTCGGAACTACTCGCCTTGATAATGACGTAAGCAGCAACTGCGTCTGCAAAGGCACCGGCCAGTACTTTGCTGGCCCCTGCTCCCGTTGCTTGATCCTCGTCGGTTGGCGCAACATCCTTCTGGAAGCCAAAGTACCCTTTTCGTCGTCCATACTTCTCCGCACGTTTCATGCCCTCGTCCAGCCAATCCTGCAATTTCGCTGTCAGCCAGAAGTGCTGTACTGGTTCGGCAGCGCCGCTTCCAAAGGTGGCCTTGTCTACAGCGTCTGTGTCGAGTTGCATGAGGCCGGGAAAGAGCCAATGGAGCACTGTCGCGCCTATCCCGAGAAAAGAAAAGAAATAGAATAGCACCACCAATGGCAACACGGCTGTCAATTCGTGGAGGATGAGGAGTGCCATCACCAGGCTGGCGGGATCGGTCCCAGTACGCTCAGCAAGAGCACGAACATGAGTAATGGCAGACCTGATGGGAGATTCCTTTGGCTTGTGCGAGGAAGCGCTGTATGAGCGCCTTGGTATTCGCGGGATCTCGCGTGCTTGAAGGGGGGCGGCGTATGGCAGGTTGCCAATAAACGGTCGCGCACCGATGCGCCCAAAGTACGGCTGCAATGGCCCTGGCAGCCACTCGACATTTAAATCTGCCTCTCCTCCTAACCAGAACTTCCGAAGGCAAATTGGGAGGCGCAACCTGCCACCTTCTGCTCTCCCGTAATTCTCGAGCAGTGCCACGACGAGTCTTGGGATCGCAGCGGCTGTCCCGTTGAGAGTGTGCGCAAAGTCTGCCTTGCCATCGCTGTTGCGCGTCTTGTGCTTGATGTGCAGGCGACGGGACTGGTGGTCGGTGCAGTTGGAAGCAGAGCTGATCTCACCCCAGCTTCCGCGTCCTGGCATCCAAGCTTCGATGTCGTACTTGCGGTATGCGCTCGCGCCGAGCTCCTCAGATGGCATGTTGAGCACGCGATATGGGATTCCGAGCGAGCTGATGATATGTTCTTGCAAGCTTCGAAGCTCCTCTAGTATCTCGTCTGACTGTGAGGCATTGCAGACGACAAAGAGCTCGGCCTTTGCGAATTGGTGTACGCGATAAAGACCGCGCGTGTCGGCGCCACGGGCACCGGCTTCGGCACGGAACGAGTGAGACAATGCCACGACCCGCAGCGGTAGCTGCTGCTGGCTCAATGACGAGGATCCGGAAGATTGCGCTGTAGTCTCTGTCGCGCTCGATGATTTTCCCGTTTGCAGAGGCGCGGGGAAAGTGCGGCCGGCTAGCAAGGCGGCGATCGAGATTTCAGCCGTACCCACGAGGCACAGCTCCTCTCCAGAAGAATCTGTACGGCTCGTACTGACAAAGTACGTCTGACTCGCCTGCTCGTCTCGAGGGTTGAAGCCGCAGCGTGCCGCAATGTCCGTCTTGACCACCTCAGGCGGCGAGACAAGCACGAAGCCGCGATCGCAAGCTGTGGCCAATGCGTATTGAGCAATGGCGTGCTCGAGCATGGCGATGGTTCCGAGTAAAAAGGGCCATGATGACCCAGTGGAGACGACACCGGAGCGCAGATCAATGCCACCGTGGCCACCTACAACGCCGTCCGCGACAGCCAGGTGGTCGGGCGCGGTGTCTCTCTCGATGGGGGAGGGATCTGCCTCCGCGATGGTTGCATTCATATGTTTGTCGAAGCCTTTGGGTAGCAGATGCGCAGGCCCTCCAATACCTACGATACGAGCATTCGGCTCAGGTCCTCGCGGCGTGTCACGATGGGTTCGATTTGGCAGTCGAAGTCGGAGCTCGAGGCTGCGTGCCAGCAGCTCTTCTTGTTCCTTTGCCATTTCCTTTCCTTCTTTCCTTGCATCAGCTGCTTCACTCTGCGCCTGTTGTAAGGTCATTTCTAGCGTGACCTCTTCTTTGTCCGCCTCCTTGCTGTCTGCCTGCTCTTTCGCTCGCATCTGCAAAGCCCGCACTGCCAAACCAAGTGTCTTTTGCTTGGCCGAAACAGCCGCATGGCGCTCCTGCAGGAGCTTGGAGCGCTGTCGCAGGTACCGAAGCTCCTCGAAATCTTCTGGTCGGAATGCAGCTTTGCGCAGTGCCACTTCCTCCGCCGCGGCAAGTAGGTCGGGCTCGTTCCAGGACCAGTTTGTGCCTGGTACAGGAAGCCGCGGCGGCCCGGCGCCTGCAGGAGTGTTACAGCCCATGTTGTCGTCGGCCTTACTGGCATATAGCCGGCGCTGACCCACGGGCTTTGCCCGGTTCGTTGACGAAACGGTCCTGCATTGGCAGACACATGCTTGAGCAGTCGGAGGCCGCAACGTGGAAGGGGTGGAAGATCCGAGGTGGTTCCAAGAGCCAAGTCGTCGCGACGGCCGAGCTTCGGCGCGAAGAAGGTCAGACAGGCTTCGGAGAGCCATACTCAGCACAAGCGAGTATGCGGTGCATACCCCGTTGAGAGTCGGCTCAGAGGATTGAGTGTGCTGTAGGTACTCAAATGCGAGAATGAAGAGCCAGAAATAATGCCGAAGACACGTCTCGCGGGTGTTTGGCCGCACATCGCGTCACAATTAACACCACACGCCAAGACGTCTTTTTCTCCAACTTCCTAAGCCGATCCGGAGGCAAACAGGAAGGTGGTGCATGAGGCAAATAAATCTAGCAGCATTAATCGTGTATGATCAAGTACAAATGGATCTCTAGACAGAAGCCTGTATGCAGTCTATCCTCGCACCCGCGCCAGCGCCCGAGGGAACGTGAACCAATCCTCGAGGGCGCCTCTCCCTCTGGAGGCAACGCCTTTCTTGACGCCATGCATGATCTGCGAAGCGTGCGATCCGCCGAAGCTGAAACCAAAGCCGCCACCGCTAATACCGCTGCCGGTACTGGTAACGGCGCCGTGCTGGTGGCCCATGTACACCCACGCGAGCACCACGACAGCCGAGAGCAGGAGCAGCGTCGTGCGATCCCCAAGCGCGCTTGCGAAGTCGTTCAGCTTGTCGCTCTTTCCTTTGCTGTATGGTGATGATGATGACGATGCTGATGGCGAAAACGTCGAGGGATGAGATGTGAATTTTGGAACGTTCGAACGCAGCTCGGTGAAGATGACCGGTAGCAGGACGACGCAAGCAGTGTAGAAGACTACGGCGCTCTTCACAAGTAGTGCTGGGTATTCGAGCAAAGAGGGCTTGGCCTTGCTCCCATTCGCAGCCGTCCGCTCGTTGGTGAACAGACACCAGATCGAGTACAGCGCGACGGAGAAGAAATGATAGACGAGCAGTAAAGGCTGTGGTGCGAGGCCCGAGAGCAAACGCACCGGCCCACCGACGCATTCGCCGCCGAGTTCAAAGTACTTGAAGCAACCCTCTCGAAGGACTTCAAGGTTCTCGTCTGTATGAACCGGATAGCGAAGTGTCAGCAAATGCAAACTTGGTCTATTCACGTGTGGGCTCAGTGAGCGTACCACTCACCATCAGCTCCAAAGAGGCTGTATAGCGCCTGTGCGAGAATGTTGATAACGCTCGCGAGTCCCTTGCGATTCCAGTGCCAAGCGCGAAGCGCTGGCCTGACCTGAGCGTCCCACTGGTCGAGTTTAATCACCGCAGCCTGCGTTGTGGAAACAGCGTCGCCTTCAGAGGGGGGCCACTTCCCACCCCCAAGGGCGTTCGTGAGATGTACCACGTCCCAAAGGCCTACGGACATGCCGCCTGTAGATGAAAGGAAGATATATCTTTCGTGTCAGCTGTCAAGTCTGGGCGAACGGAATACAGGAAGCGACTCACCGCCTGTGAGAGGATGCCGCATGTTCATGGCGTCGCCAACGACAATGACACCCTTCCTGTCGCTCCGCTGTCCTTGCATGCTTGGCGGCAAGAAGCTGTTCGGCATGCTCCGCAACCGTTGCTTCTGCGCGTCGAGCTCAGCAAGTAGGTTCGCGCCCAGCGGTGTCGGTGCCGATGGCTTCGCCTGCTGCGGCCGATCTACGGCATGTGACGGAGTGTCAGGAAGGTAAGGCACGACATTATCGCGGATGTGCTTCTGCAGCTCGCCTTTGGCGGCGCTGGGGAGCTTCTCGCCGGGCACGTCGATGAGAATGCGCGTCATGGTGCTCGAAATCTGGTAGAGAAGGATCGGGCCCGATGGTGCAAGGACAACGTGCCCGTGCTTGGGCGCAGGCAGTGGGGCGTGTTCCAGCTCCAGGCCTACGAAGTTGGAGCGCACGATTGGTGCGATGGACGATCCGAATTGCCGGCGGAACTTGCTGAAGCAGCCGTCAGCAACGATGGTAATGGAGGCACGCAGCTCCAATGCCTCGTCGCTGTTTGCACCAGCTTCTCTCACTTCTTCCGGCGAGTGTTGCGGTAGCTTGCGCGTGGCAGAGACGCCAACGATCTTATTGCCGTCGGCAACGAGGTCCCTGACGGTCGCCTCAATAAGCGTGACGTTCTGTTGCGCCGATGCGAGAGTCCTGAGCGCCTGGACAAAGTTTCCGTGGTGGAAGCTGCGTCCCTCGACTTTGCCGCTGGCGCTCTCGATATGTTTGCCCTTGTCGTAGGCGAGTGCGCCGGCCTGGGCAGGGTAAGGGATGGGCACACTGCGCGGGCCATAGAAGACTTGGTAACCTTCAACGGGGATGGCGTCGATGTCGCGCAGTGCGTCCTGCAAACCGAGCATGCTGAGCGCCATGACGCCGCCTGGCTGCAGCAGCTCGCCGACGATGCGATCTGGGTGGGAGAGGTCGCGCTCGAGCAGGGCCACGCGCCGACCGGAGCGGGCGAGCGCAGAGGCGAGAGCGGAGCCGACGACGCCAGCACCAACAACGATCATATCGTAACATTGCGTGGAGAGCGCTTCACTAGAAGCCTGCGTCGGCATGACGGCGAAATGTGCGCTACCTACGCCGTTGTGGCTGCTGCCTGAGGCAGCCGCCCGATTGCTGACGCTGGTCGAGGCAGTCATCCTGAAGGGGATGGCGTCCCACGTGATAGTGTTCCACTGGACAGCTCGCGGCTACCGATTCGCGTATGGGCCTTCCATGAGAGGTAGTTCATACGGCCCTCTCTACGCTCGAGCATGCAGTCGAGGGTATATGTAGCAGCTCCCCCGCCTGCAGAGACTCTAGAAGATTGGCGTGATGATGAGGTTGCCCATGTCTGGTGGAGAGTGTATAGTGTTGTGGTTCGACTATTTCTCTTTGGTGGCATAAACTTTGCGACAGTGAAGTGTGCAGGCAGGTGGAGAGACTGGGCTCATGCCTCGCATTGCGGGCATTGGCCTGCTACTGAGCAAAAACGCGAGGAGAGGCACCCCACGACTTATTGCCTTCAGTGGCGATTCCAGCTGGCTACGCGCCGACGGCGGCGTTAGAGCACAGTCAAGCTCACCATGCCCGGCTGTGTGCGGGCATTGCATCAGACCAGCGTCCATTTTCTTCTTCCAAATTAAACGCCGGTTGGCTTATTTTTATTAGGGTTAGTAGTGCAAGCTTTCTTGCTGGGGGGGGGGGTAAGTTGGGTATTATGTAATTGTGGTCGATACATGGACCTGGTAAATATAAGCTTGCGGTTTCCAGGCTTGCCTTGTCTTCCGTCTCATCGACTTCTTGTCAAGCAGTCGACTCTATCGTTCATCCCCATCGCTCCTTGCAGCAGGGCCCAGTGCTCCCAGCCGCAATGCACCGTTGCGCGTCATGCTCATCGCACCGGGCAGCGACTCGCCTACAGAGGATGTCTGCGTCTGGATATAGAACTGTTGCAATGGGCCAAGCCGTGCAGCCCAAGCCTGTTCAAATCTAACCGTGCAAGCTGTAAACCATCGCTGATGAATGCACCGCGAACGAAGACTGAGACCAATAATATCTGTAATCTCAATGGGGACACCTTCTGAAAAACTCAGGCCGGACGAGCAGAAAAAGGTGGAAGAGCAGCTTCGTTGCGTCGCATCCCGACATTGCCACCAAACTAAGGCGGGGTCTCTCTTGGTCTACCCCAAGCGAACGTGCCCTACTCCAAGCCGCCCTAGTATCTGGCGAGGGCGACAATTTGCAGTCTTGATGACGCAGACGAACGAACACAGCCTTGGACAATTAATACCACAGAAGTAATTAATTAAAGGTGGTAAATAACCTTCTGCCTGCTGGTCATAGGCATGCTTGTCCCTACCCTCAGTCATTTCTCACCCCCACCCCCCGCTTTGTCCTTTCCGCTTCGTGCTTTCCCGCTTTTTGCCCTTGGACATCCTCATCAAGCCGTCTTGTCAAACGCGACCGTATCCCGTCCGTCAGCGCATCGCCGTCTTCGCTGCGCCACACACCGTAGAGCAGCACCAGATGCGCTGCGAACAGCATACCCGATGAAAGGGAGGTAGACGGGAATGTCTCCCAGCCGTACGAGATCGCAACCGGCAGAGCTAGCCTGATCGAGTGCAAGCTTTGATCAGCACGTGGGATAAGAGTTGAAGACACGTTCCACGCGCGGCCGCTCTCACTTAACAGGTAATGGGAGATCAGCACTCCATAGCAGAAATGGGATCTGGTGCGCGTACCAGCTGAAGAACTGGTAGTGCAAGCTGCGGCTGAACGTGATGCCGATCAAATTGGCCGTAAACAGCGTCGTGACGATGTCTTCGAAAGGGTAGGCGCCCATAAGAACGAGAGTGCCAAGATCGCAACTCGCTTCAAACTCACAGCGCGGCGTTGGCCATCCTCGAATCTCATTTCTCCCGCCGTCCGAATTCTTGAGCAGGATATCCTCTCTGAGCCACCGCACGGGGCCTTTCCGCCCAAGTTCCGTCCATTTGAAAGCTGCAAAGCACAGCAGCGCGAAGACATGGCATGCGAGAAGGCAGTGCGCAAATCTTGACGACATAAACGAATCTACAGAAACAAAGCGCCAGTTGACGGTCCATTCGTACATGAAGGCTCGTCTGAAGTCGAATGCTTGCCGCAAGTACGCCTTTGCATTGTGTTCCAGGAATGGGTACCCAAGAACGAGCTGCACAAGTGGGATAAGTAGAGTCGGGATATCAGCGGAGATGCCGTAGGCTCGAGCGAGGATCAGGCCCCACGCCGGCAGGAAGAGAAGGAGGTTCATCTTGATGCTCAAGGCAAAGCTGCGAGGGGAGATCGAGAATTAGCCGTGTAAAGACATCACATCCAGCGAAGGCACCCACCTGTACAAAAGGCATGCGCTGATGACGGCTCTCTTGCACAGGAGCACGGTAGCCAGATAAAAGACTGCCATGGCCACTGGGTCGTTGAACAGGCGTAGCACAAAGATGCTGTGCAGACGCTTGGACATTGCGAACGTGACAAGGTGCAGCGCCGGCGGGAAGGACCGACTTGCTAGTGCAAGCGCCGACCGGGAACTGCTGACCTTGCCCGGCTTCTCGTGCTGGTAGCTAAAAGATGCCATGTAGTAAATGTTCATTACGAGCCGAAAGGTCAAGAGGTACAGTCCAGCGAAGAAGTACTGCACCGTGCGGAGGCCCTCCGGGGGGATCTCTGACTTATTGCCGAGCAGTCCTGCTGGCACCAAGGGACGGCTCTGTTCGATGATCCGCAAGATCCAGCCGTACACGAACAAGTGTCCGGCTGGGTACACACACGGCCCCGAGTCACCTTTGATGGCGGCATAGTCGCGCACACCTTGGTTGACGTATAGATCAGCTTGCTGGAGGTATGTTGAGAAATCAATCTCCGTGTAACGGACTTTGTGGATGATCGCTATCAGCAGAGTCCCTTCAACGAGCAGGAAGAGAGAGGTGAACGTGCTGCTGTAGGCATGTGTGAAGAGGAAGTCGTGAATGAATTGAAGAAACCGCCGCATTGGCCGCTGAGGTTGTGCCATCTTGACAGGGTCGTACGGGTCGGGCGAAGGTCTCTCTGTGACGTAGCGAGGCCCCTCCTTCGCATTAACCCTTTCAGACCATTCCCTGGATACTAGGATGGTGTTCTGAGCAGATTGGCTGGGCGGTACGAGCGTAAAATCCGGCGCTTATTCAAGGTATAGCTGAAAAAGCACAGTCAAGTCTCACTTTGGGCTTCGTCGTAGCTTCGCATATGTAGATGGTGGTACTGCACAAGTAGTCTTGCCGTAACTCCGAGAGTGGGAGAGGTCACGTGTCTTGTCTCCCCTCAGGAAATGTATTTAAGTACAAATGTGCAGCACAGCTCACACCTCTCGATTGGCAATTCACATTCGCTGCATTCACCCCTCACTTATCTTCGGTACCATCAGAGGTGGACAGGTTCTGCTTGCGCTTATCGGCCAGCATAAATTCAAGCTTGCACTGCTGGGCTGCGTGAAATTTATCGATCAAACCTGCCTTGGTATGTCTCGTCGCGGCGGACTCGTGGGCTCCTCTCGCGGTGGCCGCATCTCAAGCGCTGGAGGCAGCGTTCGGGGCACGCCTGACCCGAACTCAGCTGCGGGCCCCAGCACGAGCGCGAGCGCCAGCTCCAGTCGAAACACCGCGTCTACGATCTTTGGCGCATCGTCCATCATTGGTGCTGGTGGCGCGCGGCAGAAGGACCCTAGCGGCCGCATCCAAGAGTGGAGTGTGAGTGGATTTGAGCCGCTGCGCATTCGAAGCCTGTTCTTGTCTATGTGCTGGGCCAGGTAGTTGCTTGCTCTGATTCGAGGTCTGAATTGCCATTTTGCCTTGGCAGTCTCCCGATGACAAGTGCCCGCAATGCAAGACAGATCGGTATCTCAACTCAAAGCTGCGGCTATTGGTTGGACCGTGCTATCACAAGATGTGCGTACGCAATGCGATTTATGCGACTGGTGTTATGCCTAAGGACGCTGACAATTCCCTTTGGTGCGCCAGGTGCGAGTCATGCATCGACCGCATCTTTGCTCTAGGCCCGGCGCCTTGTCCCGTTTGCCGACGGACGTGCCGCAAGAATCAGTTCGGTTTCCAAACGTTTGAAGACCTGCAAGTCGAGCGTGAGGTCTCTATCCGGCGCACCATTACCAAGAATACGGCACGCAGTCTGGAGACGGACTTTGGTGGCGACTTAAAAGCATACAACGATTACCTGGACAAGGTCGAGTCGCTCACCTTCAGCATCGTCCACGGCAGCGAGGCGGAGGCGGACGAAGCGTGGCGCTGGATCAACGGGCAGGAAGGCGTAGCGCGCAACAGCATCGGCCTGCAGGCGCGCTACGCGGAGCGCGAGAGCGAACTGGCGCGCGAGGCGGAGGAGATGGAGCGCAGCGAACGCAAAGCCAAGGGCGAACGTTTGCGCGCCATCGAGGCGCGCGAAAAGCTTGAAAAGGAGCAGGAAGACAGAATGCTGGTCGAGCTCATGGAGAAGGGGAAGATTGACGCGCAGGAGGTGCAGAGGAGGCGAAGAGAGGGCGCACGGAAACGCGAGCGAGATCGAGATCGGGAGGAGGCCGCCGTCGAGCGTGAATTTGCCACTCGGGCGGGGGAGCGGCTGGGCGCGGCAGGCAGAGGCAAATCTGGCGGGCCCGCTGCGAAGGGCGGCTGGAGCGAGGCGAACAAAGCTGCGAGGCTCTGGGGCCCAGCGGGCTACCAGCCTGAAATGCTGCTTGACTACCGCGGCCCGCTCGCGTACCTGGACGACGGAAGCGCGCTGCTGCCCGGCGGCCGGTCTATGTTCCAGCCGCATGAATCGGCGCACGATGCAGCGAGGCTTCTCGCGTCTACGGGCATCGCGAGCGCAAGTGCGCTTGCGCAGATGAGCAAGGACGATGCACAGCGTATCACGGCCGGCGGGTACTCATGGACAAAGGCGTTGGGCAGGGATCACCTAGCCGGATTCGCGACGATCAGATTTCAGACGCCGGAAATTGCGGCTGGTCGAGTTGAGTAGGCACGTACTGAGTCGTCGTCGTCGATCTGTAGAGCGTCGCGGTCATTGGAGCGCATGCCCCCACATGCCACATGCAATTGCGCAATGCAACTCGCTTTCTCTCCCCGCGACGAAAAAGGATCACGGACTGGCATATTTGCCCTCAAGATGCCGTGACCAAAGCCTGCGGCAGCTCCTGCTATGTATGCATTTCCTGTTCCTGGCACCGCACCGGCCGCCTTGCGCATCTTATCAGAACTGCCTCATGCAGAATCTGCATCGCACAGAGTGTCATGCATTGCAGATGGGCATGGAATGGCTGCTCACCAACCCAAGCCATACAGAGTGTACATGTATGTGTAATAATGACTCGCATGCGCATGCAGAGTGCGCTACCCCGGCCGGGCACGTATACATGCTGTGAAGATGTTCCATGGAGACCAGCAGTTGGCAGATGCCGCGAACGGGCGATGCGATGCCCCCATGTGCTCGCTCACATCCCGCTTTCGGCCGACAGAAAGGGCTAAGAGGGGGAATGCGGTCATGAAGGGGACTGTGAGTGCGCCGAGGAGAGATTGAGAGCGAGAACGAGAGGATTGATAGACCACGACTCATCACGTGTTGCTGCTTCCGCCAGGTTCCACTGCATTCCAGCGAGGCGCACGCGAATGTAAGAGACGGTAACCAGAGCAGTCTGCAAGGCTGTGCCTACCATGGACGCGGCGGTATATCTTATCGTGCGTTAGTGCATAGTATGTATGTGCACGATGCCTCTCTCATACTGTTCGGCTGTGGTTACTCGCAATCGATCAATCCATCTCCCAATCTCCATGGCATGGCGTGACTGGCTCTTTATCGAATGAGCGAACTTGCTTGTGTGTTGCTGTGTTGTGCTGTGCTGCGCACCACTAACTCCGGGGGCGGGCCGCCCCGCCCCCTGGTTGTGCCGGATGCGCGGACCCGACGCCCGACGGCCCCTCGCGCGCCGCGCCGAGACGCCCCCCAAGCGATGAGCTCCATTACAGCGTTGGCCATATGTTAGCTTGGGCGAGGCGGACTTAATGAAAGGAGCTTTCCCATGGATGAAACAAGCTGCGCAATACATCACGGTATTTAGTAATAGATGATGGAGCATGGGTGGAAAACCACCCCATCCACCCCGTCCAGCCCTCCCACATCGTCTGCCTCGCAGCACATCCATAAGAGCAAGCGCCGTATCCCACCCACCCATAGTTGCTCCAGCCCGCCTCACACTCACTCCTTCAACCCATCCCCGAAAACCTACCCTCCGAGCGCCAGCATGTCGACCGCTGCGAGCATCTTGATGCCCTACACGCTCTCTCTCGGCGCAGGTCTCACCAGCGCCGCCAGCTCCCTCTTGGGCAACTACGGCGCGGCCAACCATGGCGTCCCCCCGATGGGCGCGCCCAAGAACCTCCCACAGATCCAGGTCGATAAAAGAAAGGCTGTCCGCGACTATATGCACTCTTCGCACGTCTCCTCCACCAGAAGCAGTAGCAACACTAGTGGCACTAGCGAGCACCAGCGCAGCATGACGGCAGCAGCGGCCGAGGCAAATGCACAGAGCAGCGGATCTGTGCCAAGCCGCAGTGTCAGCCGCGTTGTTCAAGAGCACCAGCAGCGGCTGCATTGCGGCCCCGCCCTGAGCGTGTCCTCTTCTGCATCGTCCTCGCCGCTGGCTTCCCCGCGGCTGTCGCCGTCGCCGTCCTTCGTGACGAGCCCGAGCACGCTGGCCTTCGAGCCGTCCGGGAACATGCACATCAACGCGCTCGGACACCCGTACAGCGCACCGCACTTTGTCGCCGTTCAGCGTTCCCGCTCGGACGTCTGTGCTCGCGCAATCGGCGCGGCCTTCTCCTCCAGTGCTCTCCACGCACCGAAAGACGATCCTGCCCCCACTGACGTAGTGGCCCCGCCCAAGAGACGCCGCGCCAAGTCGAGGAGCTACAGCTCGCCAGCACTCTTCTTCCCTGATCATGCCGACTATCACTTTACGTTCGGCAGGGTCGATTAGCTGTGCTTCGGCAATGGCTCACTCGCACTTTTAACCCTCGTCATTCGGACTGTCCATTTCGAACTGGCAACCATCGACCAATGCATTCGTCGACCAAACACGCTCACGCCCGTCCCGCAACCTCGCGATATCACCAGCACCTGGACGCCTACCCTATACTGTTTGGCTCACACGCCTTGCGGCCGATCGCTTGCTCTACTCGTGCTGCTCTGAGCAAGGCTGCCTCCGCACGAGCTCGCTAGCGCCTGCTCTTGGCATGTGTAGCCAACAGTCCTGCGATGCAGAAGATGCACAGCTCACTGCCTTTCCCTCCGCTTCTGACAAATGACCAAAAAACGACCAGCCCTTTCGAATTTGTCTGCTGCGATGGACCGCGGCATATCAACCGCACCCCACCATGAACCCCGCATCCAACCCCCGCCGCGCCGTCGCGCTGCCACACTACTGCAACCCCAACATGCAGAGTTCTTCGCCTGGTCCTTGGAAGCGGTCACGCTGCAAATGGTCAGCTGGGTGCTGCACAGCGGCGCCGCATGCACCTACACTGGTGCACGCGCCGCGGCTGCTGCCCATCCACCCCGCCTGTGAAGCTCAGTAAGGCGCTGTACGGCGCCGCGGCGTCGCTCATTGGTATTGTTGCGTACACCTGCATCGTCGATGTGTCGTACCTTGCTTGGCCAAGTGCTCACCTGGACAGAAAGAACAAGGCAGGTCATCCTGGTGACGCTCATCCCCCTCCGTTGCCGCAGCACTCGACGCCGTCTGCAGTGCTTGACAACAGCAAGAATCTCCGTGTGCACTCCGACCGCGCGAGAGAGGCCAACCGCAAGTCCGTCATGAGCACGTCTGCAGCGGCGCCGGTGCCTGCCAACACGAGCATGACACACGACCCTCATGCTAGGGACCACATACAGCACCTGGTGGTCTAGAACACGCAGTACACCTCGCGCTTAGCGCCGTCGCTTACGCCGTCGGCCTGTATGCGGCGCTCGTCGTGTGACGGACACTTCAATCGCCTTCGGAGTATCTCTGCGTTCGACGCTGAGCCGCAGTACGTGCGTGCTTATATGTACGTTTCACCCACCTAAATTTCACACTTCTGAGCAGAGGGGATGATGTTTGAACGCCAGTCTATGCTATAGTGTACACGAATCCCGTGTGAACTTTTGCAGATGTTGTTGTCATGGATTCAACTCGACTCCAGCGTGACTTTCGGCTCAGGGAATGAGCCGTCCGTATCGGCGACCTAATGGGAAGAGATGCTGCTTGGGCTTATTCAGCGTACCTCATGCACCGTGGCCGTAGCGCTGGCAGCGCGGCACTGCCCGCCCTAAATCCCCTCGTAGGGGCCCAGCGCAGCCCGGCCGCAGGTAGGGAAATAGACCCCGCCCACCTGCCGAAGAGCTAGCGACGGGATTGCGGCAGAGACAAAGACAGCGAGAGAGCCCCATATAGTGGCGGGTAGCCACCTCGCCAGCGCTGTTGGGTCGATATGACGCACCCGACTGCCTGAACGCTCATCCGCGCAGGTGGACTCCCCCGGGCAGTTTCTCCATTTGCACCGATTGCACCGGACTTTTGTATGTGCCATTATTATCCGTTGTGCTCACATCTAGTCATTTGGCGATGAGCTTTCTTGTGAGTCACGACATACATGGATATAGTCTGCATGGCTCCCTCGGACAGACTTGTTCTCCGTTCTTTTCATTGCGATTCCAAGACGTCTACTTCGGTCAGACACCCTGCTCAAGGCACCTGGTCCCTCCCCGTCCTCGGTAGCAGCATGAGCACGCAGCCAGCAGCAGACCGCGCGCCCGGCGCCGCCTCGATGTCGACGTCGTCAGTGACACTCGATGCAGGCTCGCGCACACGCACGATCAACCTCGGTGCCGGGCCATCCATGCTGCCCACGCCGGTCCTCTTTTCCGCCTCTCAGGCACTGGTCGACTACCAGAACCTGGGAATGGGTGTAACGGAGATCTCGCATCGTTCCTCCACATTCCAGAAGATCGTCGAGGAGGCGGAGCAGGATTTGCGCCAGCTGCTCGGCATCAGTGACGAGTTCGCCGTCTTCTTCACCCAGGGCGGCGGCACGGAACAGTTTAGCGCCGTCGCTCTCAACCTGATGGCAAGGCACATGGCCAAGTACCCAAAGTACTGGCAGCGCCAGCAAGCTTCGATCGCAAAAGCTGCAGCCGCGGCCACTGGGGCCGATGGACCCAGCCAACTGCGGCCGTGCGGCCCACCAGCAGACTATGCAATCTCAGGCTCGTGGTCTGCCAAGGCATCCAAGGAAGCCAGTCGCCTCGGGTTCGATTCGCGCGCCGTCTTTGACTCGCGAAAGGATGTGGAAGGGTCACAAGGGAAGTTCGGCGCGATACCGCCTGTACACACCTGGCGCCTCTCTCCCATCTCATCAACGGATGATGGAGTGGATGCGCCACCTGCATTCCTCTACTACTGCGATAACGAGACTGTCGATGGCGTTGAGTACAATTTTCCCTCGAACGACACGTCCGATGGCGGCGGCAAGCGCGGGTTCCCGGTCGACGCGCTACCTGCCTCGTACGTAGCCAACGTGCCGCTCGTCGCAGACATGTCTTCCAACATCCTCTCGCGTCGCATCCCGCACCTCTCCTCCCATGCGCTCATCTTTTTTGGCGCGCAAAAGAACGTCGGACCGTCAGGCGTGACAATCGTGATCGTCAAGCGCCAATTCATTGTCGACCCGGATGAGGCCCTGCGCGCGGCAGGCCTCTGGTCCGCGCCGCGTATCCCGACGACACTGGTGTACAAGAACCTGCTGGACAACAGCAGCCTGTACAACACGCCACCAATGTTCAGTATCTACGTCAGCGGCCTCGTATTCAAGGACCTGCTCCAACCCGCCCATGGAGGCGTGCACGGCGCAGAAGAGCGCAGCGAGCAAAAGGCACACGCCATGTACAGCCTGATCGACAGCAGCCTCGTCTTCGTACCGACGGTGCGCCAGAAGGAGGTGCGCAGCAGGATGAACGTCACATTCCGCCTGCAGCGGCCACCGCAGTCTGGCGGGGCAGCAGCAGGCCCAGACGAGCAGCTTGAAGCCGCCTTCGTCAAGGCGTGCGCTGCGGCGGGCATCGTGCAGGTCAAAGGGCATCGCAGCGTTGGCGGCATCCGAACCAGTCTATACAATGCCGTCACGCTCGAGCAGACCGACAAGCTCGTACAAGTCATGCGCGACTTTGCCGCGCAGGTCGAGGCGGGCAAGGTGTAGCGAGCGTGTAGTCCATTAGCATGTAGATACAGTAGATCAAAAGTTTTTAACTATGATACAATCGTGTAGCCCCTTGAAACAAGCGGAACAGTGCCCTGAGGCCAGCCTGGAGCGCCCAGCGCCGACTCCCATGCGATCAGTGATGGTTGTTGCTCAAACCGAGTACTTTCGCTGCCTTGTTCGTCACATTGCCGATTCCGAGCGTGCGGGCAGCCTTGCTCGCCTGAAAGATCGACGCGGACCCGGCACGTCGTTGCTCTGCGCGGTCCGGGAACCTGCCACGCGCAGAGAAGCCGCCGTCGTACTCGTCGTCATCGGCATCCGAGTCGAATGGGTTCTGCATGACATCGTCCGCATCGCACTCGCGCTCGATGGCAGTAAGCGCGTGCCGCATCGCCTGCGGCGGATGCCACGGCGAGCTGGTGTCTTCTGCGCCGCTGATGCGGACACGCGGGGTGAGCTTTCCAATGGTGATGGAGGGCAGCTCGTCATCCGACCTCTGTTCTTCTTCGTTGGCATCATCGTAAAGAGGGCTGGCGGTCCCCGAGCAGGCTGTCCCGCGGGAATGCGAAGACCAAGGCCTCCGCGCCGGGCGACCAGTCGCGCCGCCTGCATTCAATACGGTGCGCTCCCCTTCCTCTCCCGGCAGCGCGATTTCGCCGTGCCCCTGCGGCTCCTCGAGCGGCGCCGCGCCCGAGAAGCGCCGCACGGCGATCGGCGTCATGACCGCGACGCAGACGCCGGCGAGAAGGAAGAAGTTCTGCCAGCTAGCCAGGTGGAAGTCGTCCGGCGACGTCATCTCGTCCAGCTTGGCGCCGATCGTCACGTGGATAAACGAGATGGCCATCACGCCAACGGCTGTGCTGAGCCAAAACAGTGGGATGGAGATGCCGAGGTGCGGGGCGATCACGTTCACCACCCAGTGTGGCGGTAAAGGCAGATGCCGAATGAAGACGAGGTAGGAGAACAAGTTGGACTGCGCGCTGATGCGCCGCTGCCAGCTGTCGACGCGCGTCTTCCATGAGGGGACAGCTACGAAGACCTCACCCATCTGCCGGCTGATCACGTAGCAGATCGTTGCGCCACTTGCGATGCTCTGATGATCGTGATCATGCGAATGTAGCACTCATAAGACTCTGCACGCAAGCTCTCCAACGCCAAATCGGATGGTCGGACTCACGCAAATGACGATCGGGAGTGAGAGTGCAACGCCCCAGATGGCACCTGCGAGGATGCTGAGATACATGGATCCAGGGATGGAGAACGCTTGGAGGCTGTGATGGATGGCGAGCGTTTGGGTATGTCAGTAGAACAATCCAAAAGCGCCACAGGTTGGGTCACCCGCCTGACGCACAACAAGTAGATGACCTCCCAGCAGACAAACACTCTAAAACCATGATGTGTCTTGTAATGTTGAAGTACGCCATTGAGCGCTTTGAATTCTTCGAATGACCGCGGAATCTTGAATGCAGGTCGGTCCGCCCTGCGCACAAGCAGTCGGTGCGCGCATCAGTGTTGAACATGGAGCTCGCCTGCACAAGCGTGTTATATGCGCAGAGTACGGAACTGCAAAACTCACTCATCTATTTCTGGAAGCCCGAGCCACAGAGTGCAGAAGAGAGCGACGAAGCAGATCATGAACAGGAGTAAGATCTGACTGCCGACCCTTACAAGCACCCTTCGACGCTCCTGTATGATCATCGCCTTCGTCTCGGCGTTGGCAGCATCATCCTCGTTACCATTGATGGTGATGCGCACGGTTTGATGCTGTGGTACAGGGGTACCAGAGAGGTCGGTCCAGTGTGCCTCGTCGTCGCTGTCGGAGTAGGGCCGCGGTAGGTCAGGTCGCGCAAAGCGACTGCCAGTAATGGTATTCCGGATCTCTGGCTCGTCGTCATCGCCATCACTGCTGTCAGGAAGAGCCGCAGCGTTGCCCAGGATCAACCTAGAATTGTTTTCCGTATCGGCGGCAAACGGCGAGGGCAAGGACGGGGCGGGCCCACCACCATTGGCGAGGGTCTTGAGCGAGTGCTTCGAGACGAACGATGCGTCGTCGTCCACCTCGGAGATGGCGTCCGATTTGGAGACAAGAGCGGATCTGTCGATATCCATGGCTCTTGTTTTCCCTGCAATTTCTAACCCTCCTCCTCCTCCAGCAGCACTGGTGTAAGCGAGCCCAGCGGCCGCAGTGCTAGCGGAGCCACTCATGAATATCCTTGCCGCGGCGGGTTGCCGGATCGAAAGGACGTTGCTAGACGTGATCTGGCGGGAGGGGTGCCTCCCGCTGCCGCAATCGTGCACCTTTCGTAGGCTCCCTTGCAATAGATGATTGGCGAGGTCTACACCAAGCGAACCGAGGTAGCTTTCGGCCCTTGTCCATGCGCATGTTTGTGGACGTACAACGTCACAAATGGTCATTTTCCATCACATACGCATACTAGTATATATGGAGCTGCTGCACACGGGCCAAACGTGGCCGCTGAGCCGCCCAGCTGCCGTGGGGGGGGAGGCACTTGACGAGTGTCGTATCGTGATATCTGTCGCCCCCTTGCCTTTGTCCGCACAATCTCGATGTAACTCCCGCTGCGACGCGTCGCGCTCTTTCTTTCCAGCGAAAAGCGACCAAAAAGAAAGAATGTGAGAGAGCCGTGTGATGAGCGCTTCGTTGGATGCCTACTGCTTTGAACTCATCGCGCTGCTCGCAACCGCGTCGGCTTGCTCGCACTGCTCATCGATATGTTTTAGCCATTCGGGGGTTAGAGGACAGCCTCCGACGACTTTCAAGCTGGCGCAGCGAAAAGGGAGCGGCAAACCTGGGGTATAAATGACGCGAGTTGTGCGAGAGCGACTGCAGAAGAGGCCAGATCGGACGTCGCGCTGTGGCCCGTGAGCGGGCCGGCACGCGATGAAGACGAGGAAGATGCGAATGCCGCATCGAGCCTGCGTGAAGAGAGGCGAAGCGATGATTATAGAACACGGTAATTCTATCGAGATGATGCGCTGCCTTGCAGCCCGCTATCCTGATTCTGGCCGCACACCGAACGATGCCGCGACACCCCAAAGTGGTACCATTACTAATCTCCGTGCAACGCCCAGTTATGCAGCATGCAGGTTCAAGCCTTCATGCCCTCCCAAGTTTCAAGGGCGATGATAAAGCGCAAGCAACGACGCCAAAACAGTTCTTTTGGGACACACGACATCGAAGCCCTGCTCAGCTCAGCATCCGATGTCAAGCAAAATTGGCTTGTCGCCTCTTCGCTCCCTTGCCAAGCGGGTCCCTGCGGATTTGCGAATTGATTAGTGTTCCCGTCGTTCCTTCTACAAGCACCACAGGTATATCCTTTTTCCCCGTCTACATCTCCACAAGTGTCCTCAAGAAATCAATCTCTCCGCAACAAACTTTGCGCGGCTTACATATTGTTGACTAAGCACGTGGGCAACTCGGGCAGTCAGACTTGCCCTGTAATGAGAAGCGTCTAACGTTGTGCCTGTGGCTGGTGGGCTTCCGAACATGTCAGAAGAAGGTGGTAGCGGCTTGTACCAGAGCGGCGGAGTGGGGGTTGCTGGGCTGCGCGAGTGAAAAAGGAGACATCGACCATCCATGCTCGCTCTCACGCACGGCCGAGTTTGCCAGCTTGCAGCCATCCTTCTTTGCCATGTCTCTTCGTCCTTTCTCTATAAAGACGTATCCTTTCCTTGCCCTCACCCTTTCTTTCAGTACTTTCATCTCTTACTTTGTCAAGCCCAACGCCGCGTCCCTGGCAGTTGTGTCAGCGCCGTCTTCTCATCGTCTTCCTCCTTCTTTCCTCTTCTACTCCCTCGCGAGCGCCTGCCTGTCTCTGTCTCTGACCAGCACGCCATATCTTGAAGACTGCCTTGCCCACAACATTAGAAGATAGAAAGACTCATCCCAGCATAGCAGCGCTCCCACAACGTAAATCTCCTCCTTTCTCCTCTCGTTGTGCGCGCACACACTCTCAGTAGTAATATACTTTGTCAACTTTCAAGATGCAACAGAACACCAGTCATCATCGTTCTCAAGCTGCTGACGATGATGGACGCCAAATTGGCCCCATGCGTACTCCGTTGGCTCAGCAGCAGGACTTGGCACCTGATTCAGCCATGTCGCAGACACAAGAGCTTCCACCGCCCGGTACCCAAGCTTTCAAGCTGTCTGGCCTGGCCAGCATTCCCCCGCTGAGCCTGCCGCATCCTTCGAGCCTGCAGCAGCACATTAGAAGCAAGACCGAGCAGCCGTCCGCTTCGCCACCACAGCATCACCTTGTTCACGACCCTTTTGGCTTCAATCGCAACCGCCACGTGGCCGCGGGTGCTGGCGGTATCAGCAGCAGCGACGGTGGTATACAGCCAGCACCTGACGTCTTCTCTCAGCGTCCGCCGCACAGCGACCCTGCATACGACATTCGCATGGGTATAGGAGGCCCTCTGGATGACACGGGCATCTCATCGCCATGCGACACGGTCCCGCCTCATGCTAGATCGCAGACTGCAGCCACGGATGAGGCAGCGCTCAGCTATGGTATTTCTGACGGCCGCACAGCATACAGCCAGCGTCTGCATGAGCCCCAGGTCGGCGCGTCATCCCTTCAGTCGGGTTTCACGGTATCTATATTTCCAAGAACAGCTTCCGTCGAGCCTAGAGAACTGAATCGTAACACACAAGGCGCCCATGTCGGCGAGCACAGCGTCCTGCCAGTGTCTGTTTCTGCTGCTGTTGGGAGTGCTCTCCGCCTGCACGATCATAGCACTGACGCATCTCAGCACGGTGGCTCTGGCCTTGGCACTGCTGGACTCGGCACAGGCTGGACCTCCTTCGACACCAGCGGTGCAAAACAGGCCGAGGCCTCCACCAGCGGTACCCTCGTCTCAAGCATCGATTTGGATGAACAGATGCGCAAAGATGAGAGCAGAATTTTTCACTCGACGCCTCCAGGACCCACGCGTGCCGAGATGCTCAGGTACAACCCGCCCATTGCGTCGACTCCGCTGAGTGGCAAAGTCATGCGCATGAACCCTCACGTCCGGCAATCGACCAACAGCACTGTATCCCTTGGCTCGGACTCGGACAGCGTGCAGCAAGCCCAGGTGAGCGGGTCCCTACCGTGCGCCAATCCTGGAAATTAATTCTGATTGACATGAGAACCCCCAACAGGCGGAGTTCGACCTGCGCAAAGAGAATTCAGAGCTGCGCTCCCTCGTCGGCAAAATTGCAGCGCAGCTTGACTATGCCCATGCGCAACTTCATGTCGCGAACGAACAGATTCAGCGTCAACACCCTATTCAAGGAACTTCGAGAGACTCTGCGAGCCTGTCGCAAGGCGGCGGACCGAGACCCGTTCCGATGATCAATCCTGCTTTGCATGCTGCTCTTATGCAGGGTGGACAGCCGTTTCTGCCTGTTTCGTCTGCCAACGCTGCCGCCACGGCTGGAACACCGCCGAACGCGCAGCAGCTGTCTGTCGTAAGTCACACTTCGCTGCTGCATTCTTCTGCCCCGTCCAAGCAATCGCCGGCACTCCTGTTTCGTCCTACCTTCAACACACCTGCTCAAGAAATTAGCTCGGCCACAACCCCACCGAGAATCGCGGCTCCTGCAGCGACCAGCAGGTCTGGTGCGGACAGATGGGCTGCGCTGAAGGAGGACGGTCCGATCAGAAGACGAGATACAGAAACGTCAGCGGAGACTCTGATCGCCCAGGTTCTCTCTGGCCGCAATGGACAAGATACGTCGATATTTCTTCAGCAGCAGCTCAAAAACTGCACAGACGAACGCAAGAAGGCTATCGTCAAGGCGATGAAGCCCGTACTCATCGCTCTGTGCGAGGACAAGCACGGCAACTTTCTGGTCCAGCGTGCGATTGGAGTCGACGCATCCCTCGCTTGGGACCTCAAGGAGAGATTTGTCGACCTGGCGCTGTCGCAATTTGGTTGTCACGTGGTGCAGCGAGTGCTTGACGAGGAAGAACCCATTAAAATGGCGGTAGTTGAAGCATTGCTTTCGGACCGTCTCATGGACACGCTCGCAGCTCGTAGCTCGGTGCACATCTGGCAGAAGGCACTGGAGATCACCTGGACCCAAGCCTCATTCCGCGCCAAGATCTTCCAAGTCCTTAACGATAGTCTTCGTGCGAAGTGGGCCCTAACAGCCATGCAGGAGACTGGGAGCATTATCTGCCAAAACATTTTCGAGAGCGCCGATGCCAGCGAGAAGGGAGAGTGCATCCGGGAGATTCTCGAGCGTATCCCCGACTGCGCCAACAACCAGTGGGGTGTCTGGGTCGTGCAGCATATGATCGATCACGGTGAACCAGAGACCCGGCAGACCGTTTTTCAGCGGCTACTCGAGCAAGCGGTGCAGCTCACGCTCTCGCAGTATGGCCAGAAGGCGATCATGACAGCTCTCAAGACGAACGATCCTGCGTTCATGGTGCCTTATGTCGATATCCTGTGCAACAGAGACGGAGGCGGCCAGGCGTCCGGCACGTCGAGCCGCCGCTCGGTCTTGATCGACATTGCCTGCGTCCCGCAGGGATTCAACATTGTCACACAGCTGCTCACCAACGTCGACATGGAGCAGCGCGAGCGCATCGTCTCCACCGTGCGTCGCAACTCGGTCTTCCTGAAAGGCAGCAAGGCAGGCTTACGCGTGCATACATTGTGTGGTGAGTTTCCGTCGTTTCCACGCTGGCTTTTGAGTTAAGTTTGGCTACTGACGAAGTTGTCACGGTTGCACAGAACGTGCTCGCGCTTACAGCGGATATTGAGGGGGATGTACTTTTGGCTCATCCTGAATTTCTGTATGCATGAAAGCAGCAACCACAGGTCTGTTTATGTACGAAACGGTACGTGGCAATTGTCGCGCACGCCTAGATCATGTCTCCGCTCGCAAGTTACCAGATCATTTGTTCGGTTTGAAGGCAATTACACTGTCCTGCCCGAATTCACGCGTGCAGTGATGGATAAGGTCGTGTAACCCGATGCCTTCGTACCCGACTCCCTCCTTTCCCAGCATGGTCTTGCCGATGGTGACCACTAATGCGTCCACTTGCACTGTCAGCATCGCATGTGCCTGTAGCAAGCTGCTGATGACTTCGGAACCGCCTTCGATCATAACAGAGCGGATTCCGTGCTCGTACAACGTCTTCAGCACGGAGGGCCAATCTCTTGTTGATGCACCTGCAGGCACGTCAGCTACAGTGGCTCCAGCAGCTTGCAAAGCGAGTCTCCGTTCGTGCTCCTGTGAGTCGACTGAGGCATCCGCGGCACGGCACACGATCAAAGGTGCCTTCCCTTGGCCAGTTTGAGCATTGCGGATGACCTTACAGTCGGGAGGCGTGCGGCATGTGCTATCTAGAACGATGGGTCTGGGAAGGCCATCCAAAGCAGGTGGGCTGGCAAGCTGCCGTGCTGAGGAGACGCAGAGATGAGTGCCGGCCAGCTTCACCACGCCGAGTGGTATTGGCTTACCATTCAATTGTGGATTATCATTGAGCAGGGTACCAATACCGACAAGAATCCCGTCGTGCATTGCCCGCATCCTGCAGTATACAAAGTACAAGTGCACCGAGGGGTCAGCCATTCGAGCTCGGGTGAAGCGAGATACGCGCACCACCCTAACACATGAGTCATCTTGAGGCTCTCTTTTCCGCTAATGGCCACCTGTTTTCCATGTTCGCCCGCGATCTTGCCGTCGAGCGACTGGGCAAACGTGAGCGTCACCCGTGGTCGATCCGCGGTGGTTGCCGGCGACGGCGCATGGCTAAACAGTTCCTCGAGAAAGAGCCGCGCATCTTGCTCGACTGCGTCCATTCCACTGTTTAGCAATGGCCATGTCATCGACACGGGACTGCTGCTCCTGCTAGCAGATCCTCCTTCTGCCTGCGCATCACTGCCCATGAGCAAGTGCGATCCGTGGAGCTATGAAAGCGAGAGCGTCACTTCCGATAAGTTCGAAGGCTGGTGAGCATTATTTCATTTCTTTCTTCGTTCTTTCTTTTTCGTTGCGCCGCCTCGCGTCGCGTTTCGAGGACCACATTTGCCAGGGAGTTTGGAGAGTGCAACATCAAGGTCCGAAATACATGGATTGCGGCATTCCAATGTCCATAGCTTGAGTACTGACCCCATGCGGACCAGACTCACGTTGGCCTGCATTACAATCGAGCAGATTGTGAATAAGCGTGCCACTCTGAGCCCGGGATTATGCTGAATGCCAAGTTCGCCAAACGCCAACTCTACTGGTCAAAAGAGCTGCCGTAGTCTGCAACAAGTGCGTGAAGGCTGCCGAGCTCCTTAGGCGCCCATCAAGATGACAGCTCCATCGACAGGCCTCATCGAAGGCCTTCGAGTCGAAATTGCCAGCCTGGGCATCGGAACTGTGATGTTCAACGGCAAGACGGGCTTCTCAATAGGCAGTTGGGTCGGGATCTGCTTGGACGAACCGAACGGCAAGAATGATGGCTCGGTCCACGGGAGAGTCTATTTCGATGCGCCGCCAAACCATGGTGTCTTCGTACGGCCAAGTCAGGTGCACGTGCTACCCGACGATATGCAGAATCCTCGGCCTCCAAGCAGTTTCGGGGATGCAGCGTCGGAACACGAAATTGACCTCGAACAAATTCAAGTCGGATGTAGCAAAGAAGGCGATTTGCTACGGGAAAGCCCTCCGCCGCCAGCTACCCCCCGAGGCCCCATGCAAACTGCCACAAACTCATTGCGATCGCTCAGCCGACAGGCCAGTGCCCCTCGCAGGAGCGTCAGTCCGACAAAGACCTCCGCACCTGTGAGCTGATCGTAAGAAGCGGACCTCATCGGCGCACAAGTGGAAATTGACATGCTTCCGTGCTCACAGTCCAAGGCGTTGATGACTCCTGGTCTGCGACCGAGAGGCTCAATAGCTTCGGGGTCTTCCGCGCCGACTACTAGGCCTCCTTCGACAGCTCCAAGGATCGCTTCTCCTATCAACTTATCCGCTGCCCGCTCATCGGTCACGACACCCGTCTCACGCCTAGCTCCCGGTGGTCGCCGATCGCCCACAAAGCCAAGCACGGGTCGTCCCACGCCATCATCCCGACCGATGTCGGCTCTTTCTTCAGGCGCGAGGCCGTCATCTGCATCCTCGTTCTCAGCTGCCCGAGGAGCGACGTCTGTGTCCACGCCTGCTTCCAGGACCGCGACCCGGCCCGCAGGGGTCACAACAGCCGGTGCAACCAAAGCTACACCAAGTACGTCAGTGGCAGCACGCTTGCGAGCGACACAACCAGCAGCACCGGCGACAACAAATGCAGCGCGTGCAGCACTTCGCCCTGTTCCGACTGCGCGACCTTCCATGCGACCCGTCCCCGCCGTTGGTGTTACATCCAGAGCAATTGACGGCGAGAAGAGTACTGCAAGATCCAAGCCTCGCGCTGCGCCGCAGTCCCGTCCCCCACTATCAGCCCCACTGCCCAGCGCACGCAGCGCTGTGTCTGCTGACAGAGAGTCAGAGTCCGACTTTGGCATGGCATCACCAAGTCTGCGAAAAGCTGCCGCCCTGCGAGCCGCATCGAGGCAAAGCTATGTCGATGGCGACTTGCTCTCAGATCACGTTCGCTTAGAGGATGCAGAGGACTTAATGGACGGGTCAGTCCAGGATGACGAACAGTTTAGGCGAGATTCGATGGATGCAGATGCAGAGCTCGACGGTGATGACACACTGGGGCTGCTCTCGACAAGCGAGCGAGCCGATTTCACTTCTTTAGAAAGCAGACAGCGACAACTTCGAATGCTAGCAGATTCTGGTATGCAGAAGGAGCTGACGGATCTGCGTAAGAAGGTCACCCTACTGGAGAGGCAGAGGGAAGATGATCGAGAGAAAATGAAGGAGCTGAAACAGTACAAGGAAGATGCGGACAAATTCTTGTCACAAAAGCCGAAGATGACAGGTGCGCTCACTCACGCGCTGGGTACCAGCAGTATTGATCAACTAATGTCCCTCTGCCCTTTACAGAACGCTTGCAGGACCTGGATCAGGATCTCCGCAACTACGAAAAAATGGAGAAGGAGTGGCTTGCTCAAAAAGATTCGTACGAATTGCAAATCCAGGATTTGCAAGAACAACTCGAGATGTCGACCCTGGACAAGGAGATGGCCGAAGAGAGAGCTGATGCTGCAGCTGAGGAGCTAGCGCTAGAGAAAGAGCGCGCAGATGAGCTGCAGATCGATCTGGAAGTTCTGCAGGAGCAACAAGCTGCAGCAGCAGCACCTGAGCTTGCCGAGCCAAGAGCTGAGGGAGAGGAGCGCGACGAGTCTGAAAAGCCATCGGCCACCATCATTCAACTGGAGAGGCAGAACGAACGACTCAAAGAGGCTTTGGTTCGCTTCCGTGATATCACCAACGAGAGTGACACAGTGCAAAAGCGCAAGATCGCAGAAATGGACAAGGAGCTGGCGGCGCTTTCGAATATTCAAGCTCAATATGAGACTGCTTCAGCACGTCTTGCTGATTCAGAAACTCTGATTGAGGATCTCAAGTTGCAGCTTGATGACGCGTTGCATGCAGAGGAGATGCTGGAGGAACTCACAGAGCGAAACCTCAGCTTAAGCGAAAAAGTAGAAGCAATGAGGGCCATCATTGAAGACTTGGACGCTCTGAAGGAGCTCAATGACGAGCTTGAAGAGACACACATCGAGACCGAAAAGCAGCTGCAAGAGGAAGTTGACCTGAAAGACATGCAGCTGCGCGAGCAGCGCGTTCGCAACGACACTCTGAATGCCAACATTGCTGATTACGAGACGACCTTTGGCCAGTTCCGCGAGCTTATCCTGAACTTACAAAGCGACCTGGAGACCCTGCGGACTGAACGAGCACAGGTCAGGGACAGAGATGAGCAAGGTGCTGGTGGCGACCTCAACAGTCAGAGCCAGGCAATGCTCAATCTCAACATGAAGCTGCAATCGTCAGTCTTAAAGTCGCAAGCAAAGACAATCGATCTCGAGCTTGGCAAGCTGGCCGCATCGCAAGCTCAAACGAATTTGGACATTATTAGGCCCTACTTGCCGAGCATTTTCTTCGAGCAGGACGCAGATGCAGTGAACTCTCTGCTCTTCTTCAAACGCATCGGGCACAAAGCCGACGTCATCAAAGTCGTCGTCGAGACGAGTCATGACATTCAAAACCAGCTAGCTAGCGGTGCATCAGAATCTCTGATCGCCGTGTGCCAGATGCGTCATTCGCTCGCGCACTTCTCGGCGCTTTCGAAACAGATCGCTGCCATGATCGGTCAAGGGACGACGGAGACGTTCCTCAAAGCAGGGCGAATGTTCAGAGAGTTGCTGTCGATCGAGAAGCGCGTCGACATGTACATCGACGCACTGCGCAAGGAGGAGCTCAAGGAAACAGAGTGCGCGTCCGACTTTCAGCGCTTCATCCATCAGCTCGAAGAATTCTCCTTTACTGTCAGCGAAGATGCTGGCGACGCAGACCTGTCAGCGAAAGAAGTCGGCAGTGCCACTCTCTTTGAGCACGATCTGGACACGCTCTACGCCGCGCTAGGCTTCACGAAGCAGACTCTAGCAGCCCTGCACGTCGATGCCAGTATTGAATGGGAGCTGGGCGGCAAGACAGCTGACGACGCGATCTTCACACCACTTCAAACACTCATTGACAATTTGAAGGCTGCCAAGGTGCCAGCACGAAAGCTCTTGCGGCGCCTCGAAGTCCTATATTCCAGTAACGAAGCTGTCAAGATGGAAGCTATAATGGCGCTGCCTGGTTTGGGCCACACCAGCTCTCAGCTTGTGACGTTTGCCTCCCAATTGGCGGTCAAGTCGAATGCCTATGTTCACGAGGTCCGCACCGCCAAGATGCCTTTCATGCTGTCGACCTTCTTGCGCTTGGTATCCGACGCGACCAGTGAAGGCTTGTCCATGAGTGACCATGAGCCATGGGAGACTTCTTTGACCTGGACTGTTCAGCTGGCCAGCAAGGTCTCCTCCCTCTTGAGCACAGCTTTGGAACATGAGAACACTATCTCAAGTGAGTACTCTCGTCCGCTGGATGAAGGCGTCATCATCTGATTAATCTTTTCTGCCTGTCAGTTGTCGGTGACGGACCATGGATCGCGCGTGTTCTACAGGTCAAGGCCGACGCGTCGCGCAACCTTGACGTGGAGCGGCAGGTCGCAAAGCTGCAGGATGAGGCCAGAGATCTGTATCGTGAAATCAGGTCACGAGACGAACGCTTGCAGGAGGAAGCCATCAAGGTCGAAAGACTTGGTCGTCAGCTGAAGGCAAGTAAGGAACAGGCTGATCAGATCCTCAGTTTGCGCCATGACCTTGGGGAGACGCAGAAACAGTCCAAGGCCTATCAAGAGGCCAACGAGACGATGCAAGGCGACATTGACAATCTGGAGAAGCTTGTACAACGACTGCAGAAGCAGCTGCCTTCCGCACAGGCAGAACAGACCGAAGCCGGAAACGCCAGCAACCGCATTGAGGACATGCCGAACCTTGCCGGAGCCAACTACGAAACAGCATATCTTGTGGATCAATTGAAGTCACTTCGCGGAGCTGTCAAGTACCTCGTCGGCGAGAACGCCTATTTGAAGAGTGTAGATTTGCTGCGCGAGTTTGCGTTACTTCCGCCGCTGAACTCAGTAGCTTCAGAAGTGCAAGAGGAAAGCGCAGCTTCCCGAAGGAAGGAAAATGGTGTGCCAGTACCCTTAGATGCGGGTGACAACGACATCCCCGATCTGCACTCAGCCTTACTCAGGGTTAAGGCGCTTCGCAGCAAAGCGCTCCACATGGCGGCCTCACCGAAACTCACTGACATTTCCTTCAGAACGGCGTCGAACGAAAGCGCCGCGCCGAAGAAATGGACGCCAGCCGCACTTTCGCCCGCACATCAATATGCCGCACAAAGGCGAGCCATGCTACAGGTGCAAAGGGATGTGCAGAAGCTTAACGACAAAGTGAAGCGTCGCTGGGTCACACCGCGCGCGCATTCGATGGAGCACACCCTTCTGCTCGGCGGGTTTGCATAAGGACGTTGTCATGAGATTGAGACACACCTGTACCATACACATTACAATATGCTACATTATTGCACATGTCGCGCGCGGCTTTCGCCAAAGATGAGAACAACGAATCCGCAACCGATGAAGATGCAGCCGATCAGAGAAAGTACCTTGAGCTGTCTACCAAGAAGAACGTCCGCGATCTCCACAAGTACCGTTGTCAAGAGGCAAGACACGGAAGCCAACACCGGTCCCCAAATGCTCAAGAGGATCATAAAGCAGGCATTGAAGAAGACCCCGCAGATGGCAACAATAGCTAGAGAAGCTACGGTCGCAAAATTGTAAGGCCATTCGAAGGGCTCCCAACCCGCAAAGTGCGCAATGACCACGCCCAGCCATAACGATAGGGCTGTTACGAGGCCGATGCCGCTGGTCATGATGTTAGAATGCATGCCCCATGGAAGCGGAGGTGGCACGTCGTCGAGCAGACGTTTTCGGCCATTCGTGTGCATGGGCGTGGAAAACGCCGAATGTTGTTTTAATCGAGTGCGTGAGCTCGTCCGCGAAAGCCGGGTCGTGCCGCCGGTCGAGAGCTGGGCTAATTCTGCTTCATCCAACTCGCTCTCTGATTCAGAGGAAAAGTCATCGGCTTCGCGCGAATATGTAGTCGGACCACTGCTGTTCTTGTTGCTTCCGGCCTGCTTGGCCTGCTTCTCTGTGTCCTCGTCGCCGTCGAACGATGATCGGCTTGAGGTGGAACGTGATTGCGATGGCGACGTTCCCGTCGCCTGGTAATTGGTGTCTCCGCTGAGAGCATTGCCTTCGGCTTGATCTTCATGCCGGCTCAATCCATCTGCGGCGTTGACAGGGCGGTACTCGATGGAGCTTTGGTGGCCGCGGCTTCTCCGGTGGCCGCCGGCAAGTGCGCCGCCCTTGCCATAAAGTTGAAGTTGTAGCTCTTCGTCTGGCAGCGTACCGACGAGCTTAAAAACAATCTCGTAGAGACCCATAGTAACAGCGCCGAGCAGAGCGAGCATGTCGCCAACGAAAGGATGTGGGAGCTCCGCAACAGCGGCTGTGTCTGGCTTTCCTTTCACTGGGTCCAAGAGTCGAGGCGCCTTCTTGTGCTCTGCGCCACCGTATGACACAACAATGACGCCCCCAACGGCGAGCAAGACAGAGACGACTTTGTACTGGACAGAAGATAAATGTGAATATGCGTGGTCTGGAATCAGTGATTGACCAAGTGGTCAAACTCACTGCTTGCCAGCGGTCGCCAAGGAACCATACACTAAAGACAAGTGCCGAGACCGCAAAACAATTGTACAAGGCAGTAATATCTGCCATGCTCGTCAGGGGTACAGCGGCGTACCTGTGCCGCATCGAAAGCGTCAATACACCATTGAATATGCCTTCGTCTCCGCGATACTTACCAGCTGAGTGCGGGGACGGTAATGCCGATCGTCAACAGCGCCAGGATAGACAAAATCCTGAATGCATCGAACCCGCACCATCCATTGAAAGAGCTCCTGATGCGCCATAGGGTGCTTTCAGCAACCACTTCGTGCTGTATTGGCGAAGGTAGCGAGAGCCCACTGTCCTCTTGGCCTCCCTGCAGCAGAGAGCTGCGAATCGTGCGGGACTCTGTCTGCCATCTCAGATTCTCTACGATCAGATGCCAGTAATGCTTACGTATTGAGCACCCTGTTGTGAACTTGAGAAGTAGCAGATGGAGCGGCAGGATGACTATAAAGCTGCTGTGACCAATGTAGCTGCCGACGCCCAAAGTACACCAAGCATACACTTAGTCATCTGCCTCGCATAATGTTGCTATACCATATCATACGCTCACAGGCTGAAAAATGGCTTTTTGTAGTTTAGCGTCTGCTGCACGTGCTGGGCAAATTCGGTCTGGAGGGTGTAGGCAACCAATGAGAGGATGAAAGCCGTTATCGCCTGGTTGCATGCAGTGCAGAGAGGAGCATGAGCGAAGGGCAATACAGCCAGATACGTCAATGGCGATCACACCTTGTAACCACCTGGAATCCCAGGCACTGCCTTCTTGTCGCCGGCTGCGACATCAGTTCCTCGACCTGTCGCCGCAGCTGCTGCGTCATAACATCCAGCACCACCTACGCGAATGTCGTGTATCGAGCTGGCAGATAGCGATCTCGCAGCGCGGGACGCCGCGTCGTTGGAGCACGATCCGCTCGTCTGTGATAAGGCTAATACATTCGGCGGCCGACTTTGGCCCGAGAGCGAGGTCATGCAGCGCGGCTTGTGGGTCGTCTGCCGCAACAGGCGCAGACGATGCGTGCTTCTAAGAAGCCAAGAGGCACAGGTTGCCAATCACCCAGATGGCCGCGTCTGCGACTGCTTTTCCAAGGTGGAGCTGCTTCTCTCGTTCTCGGCCCGGACCAAGAAAGTCCCAAGATTGTTCGGGACAGACCTCTCATGTGATGGTATGGAAGCCGAAGCACTGACCGCCTGCTATGCTGCCACTCTACCTTTATGGTGATGAATGGTTGTGAGAGAGGTACGCGTGCCGGTACAGCCGCACAAGAACCGTGGTTCGTTTTGTGGAGCATCGAATGGCATTTTCAATCCGGTTCAACCGAAAACAGCGTATCCATCCCGTCATTCGTCATCATCGGCACGCTCCTTTCACAACGCCGTTCTGAGGGCTGCAAAAGCAAACAACGCACTTGCGGGGGGATCAGACAAATTGCTCCCTCATGATCCGTCACACCTTTCTTTTTTAAGACCGAGGGTCACAGCAAAAAGGTACGAACTTGCTGGACATTGCTTTGTTCTTGCAACTTTAGGTCATCCGGGCACATTTGGTCCGACAGCTTTTCGTCACCTAACCTGCAGCAGAATTGGATGACTGGCTGATTATAGTCTATCAGAAGATACACAGACACGATCGAGAACGCTGGATGGCACGCGAAGCTATCACCTGATGACAGAGCTTGGAGGACGACGTCATGGATTTCGCATTCGCATTCGCGAGCACCGATATTGACAATAGTCACTTGGGTCATCATGAAGCAGGGTAAACGGACAAAAGTGTGACTGATCGTTCAGACGAGCTCGTAAGCCGGCAAGCCATGAGTAGCGGGAGTCAGGTTACCAAGCCGTACCGTTGATGGACGGTCAGGAAAAGTCCTGGATGTGAGAGATGGAGGATGGGAAGTAACCGTGTTGGAAAGATCATATGAAGGCCTTCTTCGTGTCTGCACTTCATTTCAATCAAGAAAGTTATGTGAGTCCGTTCAAGGAGCCAGGGGAGACTGCGGCGGTAACTTCTTTAAATAAGGGTGGCGATGGCGAGAGCGGCACCGGCGATAAGAGCGCCCGCAACACCTGAGGCGACCTTGCCGGCGGACGAGGCAGTAGTGCCGCTGCCTGAAGCACCTGAGCCGGACGACGAGCTGCTACCAGGGGCAGCCGCAGGATCAGTACCCTAAAAAGTGACGAAGCGCGGAAGAAAACAGTGGGCCCCGTCAGCAACCATGCGCGCATGCGGAAAGGCCACCGGTTCGAAAGCTGCAACTCACGTTGGTGCCGGAGTTACTGGCGGTGCAGGTGCTGTTGCCGGCCACGGGGCAGGTGGGGTCGAGGCAGACTGACTGGACGGCTGGGGATGCGCTTGAAGGGACTGCCAAGGGGGCACCGCACTTGTTGTTGAAGAACGTGCCGAGGGCTTGGCCGACTGGCGCGATGTCTTCCATGCTGACACCGAAGGACACTGCCGAGTAGGCAACCTCCTGGATGAAGTAGCCCTGCAATCGCAAAAAACGCACAAGAAACAGGAGACAATCACCGTCTCAGTCAACAGTATCCACATTCGCTCTGCAGTTTGCAGCCGTACGCACAAGCTCTGCAGAATTAAGGTTCATGAACCGATGGACGTCGTATTGGCTGGTGGAGCCAGCGTAGGCCGGGAAGCCATTCTTCCCAACGGAGCTGCAGCCAAGAAGGCTACCCTGTAGCGACATATCAAGAGGTAACGATCAGCAAGTGGAACTCATAGATGACACAAGTCGATCGTTGGATTACGCACGAAGTACCTGTTTTGTGAGAGGCCGCAGAATTGGGACGGAACAATGGGAAATTTGAAAGAAGGGATGCACGGTCAGAACAGCGTTACCGCACAACAAAAACGGCGCAGTGGAGTCGACTACGCACGAGTACAGGTGGGTGATGAGCATGTGCTGGTTCGACTTGGTGTCGTTGGCAGCCTTGTTCTGCTTGAGCGGGGTGGCTCCACCACCGTCAAGGAAGTTGAGAGAGACGGCCTTGCCGTTGCGGTTCGTAGATAGGAGCGAACCATCGAAGTACTTGAGGAGGTTGATGTTGTTTACGCCGTTGAAAGTACCGCTGCAGGCCGAAAGAGTTAAAGAGCGATCATGAAGACGTCAATGACTGACGACCCCACAAATTTGCGAGGCAAAGCCTGTCACACCGTGCAAAAGCGCAACTCACTTGGCGGTCAGGATCCCGGTAGGCTTAACGGGTGCGTTGGCAGAAGTCGCATTGGAGTAGTTGCCGATCAAAGCGGAGTTGACAACGAGGGTGAGCAGGGTGAGCTGCTGCGCCCCATCAGTCGAGTTGAACAGGGCGGTCGAGTACTTGTCGCAGAACGACTCGGCGCTGACGGCTGCGGCCCCAGCGAGGGCACCCACGGTGATGGCAGTGAATTTCATCTTGAAAGGATGGATGATGTGCGGGGTGCAGTAAGGGAATTGAAGAGCAAATAGGGGGTGGATGAAGGGTGTTGTAACAGCGTTTGAATGAGGTCAGAAGGGGGGTCAATGTGAAGAGAGACGAGAAAGGTGCATCCATATTTATTGTGCGGTCACCTGAAAAGGCAGGCGGATCATTGATCGTAATGAGTCGTCGATCATCAGGTCATATTCCTGCTTTGCTGTGTACATCGTGTAGCTCCTGCACACGGAAAGGACACAGGGCTAACAAGGTGTGTCGTCCAGTAGCGCACGGTCCTGCATCCAGCAGTCGTGCGCACATCCTCATCTCAAGGCGGGCTCGGGGCGACCCTCCACGGTCGATCGTAACTCAGATTACGTTGCCAGAAGAGCTGCCAGGCGGACTGCAGCGCAAATGATGAGAGGGCCCACGTCCCCCACTTGTTCACCTGACCAAGTGTTTTAGACCGCGTTCAGTTGACCACTGGAAGCATTGAAGCGCTGCCTCAAAAGAGTGTTCATCCACCCAGTTCACACATCCATTGCAAAGAATCCTGGCAACGTCTCACCCCAGGCTGCCTGCCGTGGAGGTGGAAAAAACAACAACAGGATGGAGCATGTCTCTGCTTTTTCTTTCTGGAGCAGATCCCGGAACGCATTGACAGACGCGGCGTGGCAGACTTTGAGATACGTGCACTCCGCAGAGTAGTCTCGAGCGGGTCTGGAGCAGCGCCGATGCAAAGAGTCCAGGACTGCCGAGATATGTACCATGATTACGCAACGTCTGCATCACTGGTATGTAATGAAAATGCCCGGCTGCGCTGTTTCATGATGACGATGTGTAAGTAATATGCACTGGCCACTGATACTGCCAAGGTGGCAACTGAAAAGAGTCCCAGCCGGATGACTAAAGATTGGCCGTAGTACGAATAGTGAATGCAGAGCAGCGCAAAGACCCAAGGTGCAGGAGAAGCAGATGCCGGGGGGGCGGTATTGAGGGTAGCTTTACTGCTGCTGACCGTAACGATGAAATAAAATGGCCTGACATTCGTCTGACAAATGGCCTGACATTCATATGACAAATGGCCATCCTGTCGCTGATCGGACTGTGGAGTGGTGAGGCGTTCCAGGCCAGGGGCGGAGACGCAGCGACAGCCAGCAGCAGCAGCGCCATTAGTAATTAAAGCGCCGCCGATCCTCGATCGTACGCGCCCGCACCCACTCCACCATCATCACAGAATTGCACAAGGGCTTGGACTAGTCTGACAAGAGAGAACGGGAAAACGCTCCTGCCGAGCGTCTTGCTCGACTGATCCGGAATCGGCTGTTGCCTAGTCTACGGATTGTGGAGCACGGGACAGCCAGGTGTTTGGACGAGCATAGGGTAGCAACTTGGCGTGCACCCCGCTTGTCTCGGTAGTCTTGCGTGGTGGATGGTCATTGTCGAGTGCAGGAACTGTGACGGAATGGCAGGCAGCAGACCAGTATGTGTCGTCGTACACTCGCGTCGCCTATGTACCGTTGCAGGCCGTCGCAGATGGCTCGTGCGCAAGACTGTGCTAGTCCGTGCCGCTCATTGCTATATACCTGCTCCACAGTCCACACCCCTCTCTATTCTCCAGGTCTCCAGCCCACTTCACCTTGACATTTCACAACCGTTGGAGGACATGGGCATGTCCATCCATGCGAGTCCGTGGAACAACTCTTTTTCCAGCATGGATGCGACGCCGACCCTATTCCCCTTGCTGATGCGGCGCTGTGACTTAACAACACTCAAATCTGCGGATGACTCGCGCAACCGCGTGGAGGGATTAGGGAAGGCCGAAAATTGGAATGCCTGCCGGCTACTCTATTCTGTCTACATCATTCGGGCGCACGCAACTGCCAACCCAACATACCTGTGGAGCTTGGGTGCATGCAATCCGTAATCCTTCCTCGTGTAATTCCACTTGCGACGACAAAGCTCTAATCATCCCTGTTCGCCTCGGGTCCTCGACGGATATTGTTACTGCTTTTGGCGCACGTTGAAGTCAAAAGGGGGCCACTTGCTTGGCGTGAACGCCTTCTCGAACATGTTTTCTCATGAATGGATTGAGATGAAGAGAGCCTCATTGTCATTCGCAAGGACCGCTTGAGTGCGCACAAGGGCATCAGGGCGTTGCCAGTTCCCATCCTGACCATTGGCATCATCCGTCATCTTTATCCGCTACGCCAGCAATGAGCGCGCCGATGCTCGAATGCGCCTCTGCCAACGGCGTGCGCAAGCGAGCGGGGACGTCCTCGCTCTTGACCTGGGTATCGATCCTGAGATCCTCGCAGAGCAACCGCATGAGCTCGTCGGCGCTCAGGACCTCCCGGACGTTCAAATCAGGCGAAGGCGGCGGCAGCTCCTTTTCACGAACATGTCCATCATTTGCGCTGAGCGGCACTGGACCATCTTCTGCAGTAGCACCCGCAGCGCCGTTCGTCTCTGTGATCGTTGAAAAGTCCTGCCCTGCAACGAATGAGCCTCCGCTCGCGCGAGCAACGGAGCTGCGCGTTGAGGAAGCGCTGTTTGTACGCCGAGACGCGAGACGCGAGCGCGCAAGCTTCACACCGCTGCCTTTCCCAACACTGCTCTGCCGCGTGCCGTCGACCGCGCCAAGGTCAGCAGTGCTAGCAACGTCATTCGAGCTTGCCTCGAACGAAGGCACGGGCGCGTCGCACAGCTTGTAGCGTTCGACCCCTTCCAGTGTCGATTCTGGCGTAGCATGGATTGGCTCGTCCACCTCTACTGAGGCACGATAGAACTGTTTGCCCGTCGCTGCAGCGTCAGACTCATGGCCCTCGACGGTCGTGGATGTATTGGGGCTTGGGGCCAGCGGCGCTGTGCGCGGCTGCTCGGAGGCCGACACGCGCCACCCATCGATGACTGGCCTTTCGGGCGTCTCAACTATCCAGACGTCCTGATCAGCCCTGGCGCGCTGCCCAGTGGGTTGCATCGGGATCGCATCTGACGCGTCGGAAGTGGACTGATTAGTCCGCGCAAATCGTGACCGCTGCAAACCTCCATTGCCGGCGTCCATCGACGCTGGGCTGTGTACGACAGGCATTTGCTCAGGTGCGTGCGGACGACCTGTCTTCTCCAAGACGCCATCGCGCCGGAGATCCTCATCCGTTGCGAGGCACTCCAAAGTGGCACGCACGTCCGCTCGCGTGACTTGGCGAGTCTTGGCAAACGCTGCGGCGGGCACCATTGTGGATCCATGCTCACGCACAACTGACACCTTGCCCACGGACGACACTGAAGAAACGCGACTGCTCTCTCCAATGTCAATGGCGCTGCCTGCATCGCTCGACTGCCGCGATCCTGGCGTGGTTGAGGCGCTCCCCTGGGCCGCATGCGATCGTCGCGATAACTGGATGGGACTGCTCGCATTGCTGTTCGATGCAAGCGGACCAGTTGAGACTTTTCGACTGGTGCGAATTGCTGAATCTGGTGTCGCAGACGGGCTCTGGCCCGCTTCACGTGGCGGTCGTGCAGAGCCTGTCAAGAGCAGCGGCTTTTGCCCATTCGCTCGCAAACTCAGGCTGCCGTGTCGTGAATGGCTGCTCAGCGCTGCTCGTATGCTAGGCAGCAGTCGCGGGCTTTCCGACCCGTTCCTATCGCTGTGCGCCGGGCTCGGAGGCATGAACATGGCTCTGAGAGTTTGAGAATTGCCAGCTTCTGCAAATTCCTGGCGACCTAAAGATGTATCGGCGACACTTGGCAGCGGGAACTGCGGGAGGTCATGCCGAGAGGAACGCGCAATGGCGGGATGCTGCGGCGGCGTTCTTTGTCCTTCGCTCGCCGGATTGGGTGCCGATCGACCGATGCTAGCGGCAGCGCCGCGTGCACGATTCATCAGATCTTGCCCTGCAATGCTGAAAGACTGCAGGCGTTGCTGCGCAGGTGAGTTGTTTCCTGGCTGGTTTTGCCGGTCGGACGAGCGATTCCAGCTCGTCATTGCTTTCGCAGTAAGGTTAGTGCTCATCTTGGACAAGCTGGCTGCTGCGTCACTAGAATGTAGTGCCTCGGCGTAGCGATTGAAGATGCTTCCACTCGCGCTGCGCGGCTTCGGTGATCCGTCGAAGGGGACATCATCCATATCTTGCTGCTGCCTCTGGCTTTGCGGAGAGAATGATTGGAGCCAGCTCTTGCCGGTACTGAGCTGTGGAGATGTTGTGTTTCGCAGATTCTGGTACATCTTGGCCGCACGCTCTCGCAGGACGGCGGCGTTGCTTAGCTCGGCAAACTCCTCCTCCGTTGGCGGAGCATCACCAGTGAGAGCAGACGCCAAGCGCCGCTGGCGGTACAGATGCGCCATTTCCAGCACAGGCTCGATGTCTTCGTCAGGGTAATTTTGCAAGAGCCACATGCATCGCGCAAATGGCCCCTCTGTACCGTCAGCATCTGCATCCGTGTCATAAGACCGTGCTGCATCGATGAGCTGCTCGCGGATCCTGACCAGCAAGGCGCAGCAGATGTCGATGAGAAAGTCAACCTTCGTTGGTGCGTCGACCCTTGAGGCGTTGTTGCTGGGCGCACCTTGCTGAGCAAGCAGGACGTCCCATACACGCAAGAGGGAAGGTAGGGTCAACTCCGTGCTGAGGAGACACGCTAGCCATCGGAAGGAATAATAAGGTAGGCGAGGGTCGAGGGATGTGGCGCGCTGCAAGAGCATCGTACTTCATCCTGGTGAGCGTCTCTCGCTCGACATGATTGTTGTTTGCATGGTTTCGAAACTCACCAAAACCGCCCAAAGCTCCTCATCCAGCCATTTGAGCCTCAAGCTGAATTTTTTCAATCCGCCCGCCATTCCACTATCCGCAATATTGCCAGCGACATCCCGCGCTCTGACATTGCTGACCCGCAACCCAGCCGCGGCATGGTCGACGCCATCAAAGTCGAACAGATCGCGTACCTCGCCGATCAGCGCGCTGAAGCACCAGAAAGCATCAGCCTCGGCGTGAGCGGTCCACTCGAGCACTTCAATATCACCGGCTGCGACTTCAACTGCCGCTGCTTCTGCGCCTGCTTCTGCTTCTGAGCTTGCATCGGCGCCAGAAGAGCTGTAGGTTGCAGAGCCCATGGCAGGGATGTGGTCAACGTGCACGGTCCCTGAGGAAGACACGATGTCCCGCCCAGATCGGAAAGCATATAAGAAGACGAACGCAATCTCGTTCATACCCTGAAAAGATGCTTGTTGAGCGCGATACTCAAATGCCTTGAGCGTATCCGGAAGATGACTCACCTGGATGTATCCAATGGATGGATTAAGTAGTGCATAGATGTAGAGTATTCGCAGCAGCGAATGCCACCTGACGTCTTCAAGCTCAGGTTCATCCTTCCCTGGTAGTGGCGGAGGACCGCTCTCAACTGCCATCGACGCAACATTGCTTCCATTCCGTGTCCCTTGTGTGACAGGTTCGATATCATCGGCGTCCTCGGCATGCCTGGCTTCTGCAGAGATGAAGGATGTCGATGATGAGCGACCGGAAGCCGATAAGCCGGTACATTGCCTAGCCTCGAGTGCTGCGAGACGGTCTAAACAGCCTTCCATTGCTTTGGCCTGCCCACCATGCCTTCCATCATCAGGCACCGTTTCCTGCTCATCCACTTTTCCCTTGTCCTTGCTGGCATGCTTGACCCTTTCCTTATTTTCCCGTCGAAGCCTCTGCATATCCAACGCGAACGAATGGTTGATCTGCTCAAGACGGACGAGCAAATCGTGCCGGCAGCTGAGCCTTTCCACTGCTGGCGAGGTATCCTCGGCGGATCTGGCTGGTGCCGGGGCGAGAGGACATGTCTTGGAAGGCTTGATGGTTGCCTGATAGAAATCGAATCCATTCTTCCGAGAGCGACTCAGATCTTTATATAGTTGATCGAGGAGAACGTCGCGCTCTGAGAGGCTGCCGGGAAGAGCGCTGCTGCTGACGCTGTCTCCGTCCTGCTGATGGGGCCTCTGCAGGGCCATGGGTAGAAAGTCTTGAACGAATTGCTGTAGAGCAAGAGATGATGTCAGCACCCTCCGCAAACATACTAGCTGCTTGAGATATTACCCACATAGTATTCCCCTCTCCGCTTGGACAAGACCTCGGGCCAGTCGCGCTTCTCTATCGGTAGGTACTCTAGCAAGACCTTCCACGCTTGTGACCGCAGCCAGTCGGGTGACTCTGGCAGCGAGCCTTGCAGGCATAGCTGTCGAAGCGTGTAGCTATCCGCCAACGTTTGCCCCGGCATGAGATTTGTGGGATCTAGCAGCGCAAGAAAGGCCTTGCGCCGAGCGTTGGCGGCTGCCATCCCTGCACTGTGCGAAGTGAATCATAGACGGTGCGGATGAACGCTTTGCTCAATATCTCACTAGCACATGATGACATGAAGCATCCCTCACCCTTTTCCGTCCATATCGCCGTATCATGAGCGCCGTACCATGAGCGCCGTACCATGAGCTCCGCTATGAAATATCTTGGGGTTGTCGTTCTGGTATGTATACACTCAAATACTGTCCATCAGTCTATCTTCCCTTCGAAGGTGCAGGTTCGGTCGTTCGGAACTGGCAGGTCTCGCACGGTACATTATCCGGAGGACCTCGAACCAGCCGGGAGAAAGCTCAGGTTGCGAACAACAGGAGTTAACAGAGGAGGGCGTCCGTTGCGATCGCTGCAGGCGCAAGCACTGATGGGACGTCGAAGGAGGGCCTCACAGCAACGAGTGCCGTGAGTGGCCCGTGATGTGCCACTCGCTTTGGTGTGCCGTGCCGCCCGTGTGCGTGCGTCATCCCTGCACGCGGTGCGTCAGAGGTCATCAGGCAGTGGGCGCGCCGCACTGCCGCTTCAGTTTTCTCTTAACCCTTCATCGTCGCCTCGCTCTCAAACTTATTCCATCGCATCTTTTGCAAGTAAAACGGCTCTCCGCCAGCAGATGGCCCTGAGGTTTGAAGCGGCGTAAAGAGTCCTGTGACACATGATGCGCTCTCCAGGACCCCCTTCCTCTCGCCAAGCGAACATCCGACTATCGAATTGGCTCAGTCTAGGTTCTAGAGCAATGGAGACGCCGAGTGGAGCCACTCCAAGTTCTGGGTCGGGGAAGGCCGTCCCACCCGGAACTTATGCAGAGCATGATCAGCACCCCAGCCCCGAATTGTGTTTAGACCACAGAAGAGAAAAATGTGGTAAGAGCGAAATGGTGCCGACAATCTATGGTACAAATACTGTAATGCATGCGAATGAAGATATTCTCGGCCTGCGACGCAGCCCCTGCCACTTGCCAGGCCCAACTTGGGACAATGCTGTCCTAGATGACCCTAGGGGCAAGGCTGACGATCTTTCCCCATCCCTTTTGCCTTAACTCAGACGCAACAACACCGCTGATGCGAGTGCCTAGTGGCTCTTTGCGATTGTTGAGCAGCACGCAAGCGTTGTCGTCGAAGCGGACGACCTTCCCATCTGGTCGGACGGTCTCCTTCAGGGTCCGTACAACCACCGCGTGCCGCACATCTCCGCGCCGGATACGCTGCCCACCACCTGAGCCACCATGCCCTTGGGTTTGCGGAATTGGTCGAGCCTTCTTGATGACGACTACGATCTCATCGCCTGTCCACACAGACGGGCAGGCGTGAGGGAAGAAGATTGGGATGTGCAAGGTAAGCAACGAAACCATAGGCGGAGGGCTCCCAGTGGCACTAGACCCACCGATGCGCGCCAGGCCATGATTACTCTTGTTCTTCAGCACATTGACGCATTCTGCTACCAAAGCGCCTGAATTGTCGATGACCTACGCAGCGAGAAAAGAATTGCTACGTGAGCACGAAGAAACACTCCGATCTACACTTGTTGCACACTCACCGTCATGGTCGCCTTTAGCCCCAACATCTTGAGCAGGACGCCTTCTGAGTCTCACAGGATACGTTCCGCTTCTTGCCCTTCGCCTGCTCAAAGGTGGTCTACACTTCACGCTGTACTAGGGAAAAAGGCGTGGTGTAGATTGACCTGATCGACTTGATGGCAACGTATTCAACAAGACTGAAGGGGGGGGATCAGAGAGATGAGTGTATTGCGGAACGCGGGACATGGGATTCGGAATCAATCCCTTGCCGTTTGATGAAGCCAGACGTGATAACGCGATGGGTACGCGTGCCACATTGGCGCGTCGAGACAGACGGTGCGCAACACTCACTGAATGTGACTCCGCTTCGCTGATATGTGATGCCCAAGAACCTCCTCTCACTCTGTTGTATACTCGTCTGGACCTGGACCTACATCCATACGGTACGCACCCTGCTTTCAAGGCTGAAGCTACTCTGCACGTATATACTGCCAGGCGGCTAGATTCTGCTCAGAATGGCGGCCGCACAAGACCCCTTTCAGACCTCGGCAGGAGGCGTGGCGAGCGGGAAAAAGGCTAGCAGGTACCTGACAGAGCCGACAGAGGCGCATGCCAGTGAGGCGCTTCAGAAGCATACCCCTGATATACCCTTCTATGAAATTTGACGGTCTGATGATCGCTATCTTGGCCCTTGGCGCTCATCGTGCTGTCTCAGTCACGTTTGAATGGGTGAGTTGCCATGAATACACATCGCTGAGTGCTTCAGAGGCTGAGCACGTGTGCCTGTTTGCTCTGCAGCCATTGACAGGCCTAAGAAAGATCTTCGACGAGAGCAAGGATAATGTCAAGTCTAAGGCCATCCGTTCATGCTCCTTTGGAGGTGGACAATGGACTGTGTTGCTCTATGCCCAGAGCGGCGTGGACCAGGTGAGAGCCGCATCGCGCATGACCCATGCTCAGATACGCGCTTACATGTACAAAGCCGCGCCGCAGAATGTATCCCTCTACCTCAATGCAGAGCCACTTGCATCAGAGAAGGTTCATCCTTTGATGACTGCGGTTAAGAACCCAGCCGAGCTGGAACGACATGTAGGGACGATCAAGGAAGGGGAGCAGCAGTCGAAGGCAAAGCAATCCTCTCGCACAGAATGGCACCGCGAGGGCGTGTTCCGTTTCACATTTTCCATTTACACTGCAGGGAAACTGTCACTTATCTCAAGTAAGGAGGCACTCGGACATACCTTCTCATCTCAAACTGCCAACTGGGGCTGGTCTGGCTTCTGCTCCAGAGACCGCGTCTATTACAACCATCACACAGTCAAGGAAATGGACATGTTCGTCGTTGTCGTGTCGCTCACAAAGCAGCCCAAAGCGCCAGACTCACATCGCCCGAAAGGTCACATCGTCTCACAGTCTTTGACGACCGCGATGGGATCACTCCTGGATACGCCGGATTACAGGTGAATGGAACAGTCCCTTTAATATTCTTAATCTGCAGGCTAAGCAACCACTTTTCCGGCGTCCTATAGCGACACTATATTTGTCTTCCCGCGCCAAACACGCAGGCAAGGCAAAGTGATCAGAAGCTCCGGGGAAAAAACAAAACAAATCTTCGCCATCAAGCAGATCCTTACCGCCCGCAGCGATTACTTCCGCGACCTCTTCGAGGGTGGCTTTGCCGAGGCGGAAGACAGTGACGACTCGGAGGGTTTTGATCAGCAGGATGCCGATCAGGCCGCCAACGACTCTGCACGTGCGGCTGTGGGCGACGCCGGCATGCGCAGTCTGTCACCTGATCATGATGATAGTGACGAAGGGCGAGATCGGCGCCGTGCAGGTTCGAGCGCTCGGGACACCCATCAGAGGCAATGCTCGAAAAAGCGGCGCGCAAGAGCGAGATCAAGTGGGACCGCAGGTCTGGATTCGTCGCAAGCCTTTGCCGAGGCAGATGAGGAGTTGGATTACGACGGCGAGGGTATCTTCAATGACTCGGATGCAGAGTACGAGTTGACTATGCAGGACGGCGAGACCAGTGACGATGCCAGCAGCGTCAATACCGATGAGGAGGAGCGTCAGGGAGAGGATGATCACGGCGACGGGCCAAGTCAGGCTTCAGATGGTGACGACTTGGCGGCTCAGCAAGCGAATTATACCTCGGCCGATCCCGCTGCTGCTATTCCATCAGAGGATAGGCACAACACATTTACCGCGACGCTAGCAGTCGCAACCCCTTCATATCACAGCGGATTCTCACACGGCAAGTTCAGCCCGCCACGCGAACCTCCTGCAGACGTGCCCACATTTGATGATGATGAAGACGAAGACATGGGACACGAAGACGAGATCGCGGCTGTGAGCGGTGGTCCAGGCGGCGCGCCGGGTGCAGGCGCAAACATTAATGCGAACGCGAACGCCAAGGCCAATGCCAACGTCAACGCCAGAGCAGGGGTCACGCCCGTGCTGAAGACAAGTGACCCTGCTGCCGAGCGCTCCATTCGAGCAGGCAGCGGAGATAACACATCGGAGGGAACCACGAAAGGTTTGACGAACCGGATGGCATCTCTAAGCACGCCCAGCGCAAATGCAAGGGATGCAAATGTTGCCGGCACCAGCGGTGCTGGTGAGATGGACAAAGGCAAGAAACGTGCTGCAGACGGAGATGTCAGCGCAGAACGTGCCAGGAAGAGAAATGCATTTACGGGTCGCAAGCGGCGCAAGGTGGTAAGTATGATGATAGGACCTTTTGTTTACCTTGTAGCTGGCATACTCATGAGCATGGCCCAATGCGTCTCCTGCCCCCGTAGGTCATCCGCGACAGCTACTATCCAAGCTTCTATGCTCTGCTCTACTTCCTCTACACCGACATTATCGAATTTGCCCCCCTCACGTCGTCGTATTTGGAGCTGGATGACGAGAGCGATCATGCCAAGTCGCACACATTCGACAATCCCGAAGAGCATCTGGAGGATCTGATCTGCGCACATTGGAGGTAAGTGTTCTGCGCGACATTGCGCTCCTCTGCATTGCGCATATTTCTGACATGTCGACCGATCTTTTTGTTGCACACTGGCCCACTCCAAACCCCCAGGCGTGCCGACATGATATGCACATACGCAGATCGTGCAGAGAAGGCACCGCTGTGCTCTGCCAAGTCGATCTATAAGCTGGCGGATAAGATGAACCTGCCCGAGCTCAAAAAACGCGCCAAGGCTCACATTGCCGGCAGCTTGACGGTCAACAATATTGTTTGGGAAGTCTTCAGCAGCTTCACGGTCCGCTACCCCGAAATACGGAAGATGGAAATCGACTTCCTGCTGGAACATTTCGCTGAGGTCAAGAAGACAGCCGCGATGAAGGAGCTTTTCATGCGTAGTGTTGCGCATCCTGGATTGGCGCAGGGTGAGTTTTTCATTTACAGATGACTGGGTACGAAGCCTTGAGCTCACTGGCCTGTTGCAATCCTCCCTCTGCATCACGCACACGCAGTGTGGCCGGACTTGCTCAGCAAGCTCGAATATAAGAAGATCGAAGCGGAAGAGGCAGAGGCGCACGCGTCCACATCAGCAAGCGAGTAGCATAACAAGCATGTGAAATGTTTTCCGGCCGAATCGTTAATCTCAATGACACTGCAAAGTCAAAAGACCATCGGATTGATCGAACAAACGTTCATGAAGACTGTATCTTATAGCCCAGCACAGAAGGGCCAACAGCACTGCGTGCAAACACTATCAGATTGCGTGTGTTTGGAGTTGGAGCCTAGTAGAGGAGGAAGCCGGCGATCACAGGTTATCGAGATCATCGTCCTCCTCGTCCTCGTCGCTATCAGCCTGGTCGAGCCATTCGAGGAACGGCGCAGCGGCGCGGCGGACCTTCTTGCTGGTGTCCTTGTCGACGTATTTCTTGCTCGTGTGCGTGCCCCAGTGCTTGACAATCTCCTCATCCAGCGCGTCGATCTGGTACAGCGCCATCAGCAGCTTTGGGACGCCGCTGGGGACCAGCGAGGGTTGTTCAATGCCCGCAAGGCGCTCGAGGCCGCCTAGCAGCGACTTCTGGTGTTTCTCCGAGGTGGTCATCTGAAGCAAACAAGCATAGCATCAGAGCAAGCCCACGAGCTTAAACCAGACGAGCGATACGGTAGCTCACCTTGGCAATGACGGCCTGGTACTTTCCCATCTCTTTGACAGCGTCCTCGGTGAAGAGAGACTGCATAATCAGCTGCACGGAGCGATGCTTGTTCTCGATGCCGAGCTCCTGAGCCTTTTTGTACACTTCTGCAGCGGTGCATTCGCCGCCCGCAGAGCCACCTTTCCGGTGTTCGGTGAGCCACACTCCGAATTGGTAGTACGGGCTGTTCTCGTCCTCGGCCTCTTCGTCGTCCTCGCCAGCGGCGAGGACGAGGGAGGATGTGATGCCTCCCTCCAGCGCCTTAACGCGGGCTTTGACGGCTGCCTCCGACGTGTCGACGCTCCACTCGTCTCCGCCGTTCTCCTTCGCGCGCTGCTCAGCAGTGGGAATCAGAGCCGCTTCTGAGGCAATCTTGGCAGTGAACTCGTCGTCGCTGCCACCGTTCTCGCCATCATCACATCCGCCATCGTCAACGCTTTGGCCAGCAGCCTTTCCAGCACCTTTGACACCCTTCTTCTTCTTGGGCGGAGGGTGGTTGGTGATGAAAGTGGTAAGCTTGTGGCGCATATCCACGTCCGTCATCGCACCGCAGGCCTTGCAGTCACGGTGAATCATGCCATCCTTGCTGATCTTGAGGTCCGTTTCGGGGTTCTTGCAGGCTTTGCAAAGTACAAACTTTTCAATGAAGCCGTCAAGGAGCTCGCGCAGACGGACAGCCTCGTGCGAGCCGTTCACAATGTAGCGCTCATTCTTTTCGTCAAACTGAGTCTGTGCGCCAAGCTCACAGCCGAAGAACTTGGTCGGGTCTGCAAAAGAGTACGCACGGCCCGTATGTTAGTGGGAACGGGGAAGCGGCTTGGCTGCTCGATGATGTAATGGCTCACAAGACGCAGGGCGGGAGAGGGCCCTACCAATGTCCGCCATGTTGGGGATGACAGTCTTGATGCCGTTCCCTTTGCCCTCAATCTTGGTCTGAAGCAAGGGCATGCTGTTGAGGGAACTATAGTCAGATTCTGATGTAGACTGGGTATTAAGAGCACAAAAACGCACCGGTATCGATAGAACTTGTCATCGACATCTCTCCTGATGTTGACGACAGCCATATTGACTACTGATCACACTCTTCTCGCAATCTACGAATGAGTGAGACTTCTTTGCGCTGCTACGGTGGGCGTACCCTTTGTGCGAATGCACGCTATATGCTTCGAGGGTTCGGAGTGAAGGGACGCAAGTTAGAGAAAGAGGTGGCTAGCAGCGGGTCTCAGCCAAGACAAGCATGGGACTTCTGCTGCCCTTGTTGTGATGATTAGCGATGACAACAATTATTCCTTTGGAGGAATTCGAAGGGAGGTTTGGCTCTTCGAAGGGTGGAATGGTGGCGACGACTGGAGTCCGGAAGGATGATGGGCAATGGAGACATGTACAGCGTGCTCTTGCCGCTTCGCTGGGAAGGCCTGCTGTTGCGACTTTTGTGCGGGGGAGGTTTGTCAAGATGGTGGCAAGCTTCGCTCTGCCGTACTTCTTGCTGATGGTTCTGGTCGATTGGAGAGGGGTTGATGCAGACTTTGTCTCCTGCATTTGATGGCCGTCAACGATGAAGGTTGAGAGCATGCAAAAGGGCAACTGAATGGATGCTTTTCTTTGCGTTGACGCACTGTGATGGCTGCATATGCCCATCTCCTGCGGCTGAGGGAAAAATTTGGTTGAGGCTCGCTCTAGTTCTGAGATCGAAGAGCTAGTGCGGAACGAAACGGATCAACAGGTTCCATCTTCTGCGATCGCGCTCCAGACCACTCACTCTTCTCGCCAACCTGGCAAGGTCCTCTAGGCTTCGACAAGGTCGATCCCTCGCAGGTCATAACTTGTATCTCGAGGGGGCCATCAGTTGGAAGTGGCTGTTCGTTGCACGTAGCATCTGAAAGACAGGAACACCTCGAAGAGACAAGCAGAAAGACACCCTCTCTTGTCACAATGGCGCTCAGAACATCAGTCGTCCGCATGGCCGCGTTCCGGTCCTCGCCCCGTGTCGGTGCGCCGCACATCAAGCCTGCCTTCCAGCCGCACGTTGGCAGGTTCGCTCCGGAGAACGTCTTCAAGTGAGTGCACCGTTTCCGTAAGGGGGTAAACTAGGCAATTAGAATACCAGCCAGAGTCGACACATCGGGAAGATGCGAAATGCTTATTCACAATGATGCAGCGATATCTGACGCTGACTTCCTCTTCGTCTATTCAATCCACTCGGCTTCGCTTTGATCCTCCTTTTTATCTTATGAACCTCATCTTGGACAGGGCTTCTGGCGCACTCGCATTCTGGGGCGTAGCAGGCGCAGGAGGCGTTGCCCTCTTTTTGAGCGGCGTTCCGAAGTTCAAGCACGACGTTCTGCTGAAGATTCCATTTGTGAGTCTACGCTACTGGTCATGGGTTTGCAGACGTGGACAATATGGACTTGGTGCAGAGAAAAGTCTACCAGTGTCTCTCATATGCAGAGTGACCCCCAAAGGCCTTGTGTTCGGCGGCTGTGTGATTCGGACACCATGGACTAATCTCCAAGGACCGCCCCCAGGGAGAACAAGCGTGCAAGTGTTGAGCTGGGGGTTCATCTTGCTCAGTCAATCGTCTCTTTGTGAGCTTGTTGCTGACCAGTGTTGCGTCTTGTTCATTCTTGCAATTTTTTAAATCTCCGACGCCCCATAGGTCAACCAATACTTCCAGGGTACGTTCCTCTCCCATCCTGTCCTCGAATGCGAAGCTCACCCATGGTCGTCCCTCTTTACACTTCCGACGCTGCAGACAATACCCCGGACTCAGACAAGCCCTTCTAAGCGCCTCGTTTCGAAAATCGTACAGCATTCGCAGTATTACTCGGCTTGGCTTTAGAATGTAGCAAGCAACGCCTCTACACTAGATCAACATCAGCCTTCCAGTTGCCATTCTGATTACGTAGTGAGAAAGCTAGCTAGGCTAGCCGACTGCATGCCGTACAGCGTTTGAGAGGCGATCGGTAAAGTGTGTATGTTGCCCTTAAACCCATGTACCTCCCCTTCAGACTGGTGCAAGACACTAGCGTTGGTAATGCAAGTGTCGGTGAAGCTCCGAGAACCCCGGCGAGCGTGCTGTTTGCGCAAATGAGGACCTGCGAGAGCATGTGGCTGGCGAATACCGTCGATGGAAGCGCGTATTTCTATTTGAACGGTCGACGTTTGAGCGCGCTGAAGGTGACAGCTTGCGAGGTGATAGTGCAACCGACGCAGTGGAACAATTGATCCTCTTTCATAGCATACTAATACAACGCATGCGTGATTCGTGCATCCAGCTCACATTGATGAGCATGCATGCCACAGCCCGTTGGCAAACCAGCTGCCCTTCCCCAACTCTCTGCTAATGCTGAGGCAAGCGAGATGCCCAGGGCTCAGTTCTCCACCCTGTCGGAGAGGTTGAGCAGCAGCGTCGCAAGGCATCGCTTTGTGATCTGTCAAGGCCGTCCACATCAAGCGCGTCAATATTGGTTATTTCTTTGGAAGGCAATTCGTTCAAGGCTAAAGGCGAAGGGAGGCTCACATGGTCGTTCTTCAGCAGCTGCGAAAAGGTAGCATCTCTCAGCGGACCTGGCAGGCAAGCGCGTAGTGCCTCGCGTGCTCTGTTCGAGAGTGATGGAGCCCCTGTCAGCTTTGAAACCCCAATAGCGAGTTGACCAAAGACGCGTGGCCTGCGCTGTCACTCACCTCGAGTTATCGCTCAGACGCAAATAGCATCGCACAACGTGCTTGAGAAGACGCACCGCTTGCGTTTCGACAATCTGGTTGACCATGTTGCTCAGCACGGTCCCGACAGCGTAGAAGCGCTCGTATGTCTGACAGATGTAAGCCAAACCAGTGTCGTCGAGCAGGATCTTCTGCACAATGAAGATGGCAACTGTCTTACTCAGTTCCGAGCCCGTCTCCATGATACGTAAGCAGAGTGGGATGATCTCGGTTGACAAAAGGAATGTGATGACCTCGGTGTTGTCATTCTGCTTGACCAGGGCTCCGATCACTCCCAGCGAAGTGAGACGGAGATACTCGAATGGCCGCGTCTTGGATGTCGTGTTGAGGAAAGGGTAGAGGAACAAGGGGATGTGCGCTTGCAGGAACAACCCTCGAGTCTCGTTGTGACTTGCGATGCATTGTAGCAACGCTAGGGCGTTGCACACCCTGTTCGATGCATGCGCCGTCAGCGCCGGTGGAGAAAGCAGCGGGTAGACAGAAATAATCTCTTGCAAGAGGGAAGTCATGACGCCTGAAAGGTGAATTGCGGTCAGCAAGTCCCATCTTGCAGAGAGCAAATCGTATCGTAACGACGTACCAAAACTGTGCCAAAGCACTAACGCTAGATCTTCGTACTGTTCTCGCTTCTTGCTGAGCTCGAGCAGAGCATTTTCCCTCTGCGCTGAGCTCCCGGGGGAGTCATTCAATACCGCTTGCCCTTGGCCAGGCGCATTCCCCGATTGGTCTTTCCCACCAGCACCTGTCGCAGAAGCAGCACGTGGATCCGGGCGCTGGCAAAGCTGAACGATGAGTGGATACACCGACAACGCTGTCGTTGGGGTACCACCGGGGCCGGTGCCAGCCGGAATGGACGGGCCTGACGCCGGAGCAGGACCGGCAGCTGACAGCATCGAAGGTGCGAGCTCGACACCGGCGAGTGATCCTCCTTGATTCGTTGATGATGGCGACGACATGATGGCGATGTGTCCTCGTATGCGTCACCAGTCCACTCAAGTCTCTTTGAAAATTTGTTGCAGTAGCTACGCCACCATCGCCGTGCTCCCTCCCCCGATCGCACGTCTCAGAGTAGATCCAATCTAGCCCACTACTCCAGAATGCGCATCTGCGGGCATGTGAACGGCGCTTTGCAATGATAAATCCAGAGGATGCGTACACATAGCAGGGATTGAAGTGTGTGCGAAGTTGACGCAACCTCCCATGGGTCGTGAGTGTAGTCGCTGGTGACGAGAGGGGAGACGGCGGCGACAGCGCCGCAGCTGTGAAGTTGCAGTCACATGGCCCCAGCATTTCAATCTGGGATCTCAATCTCAATAGCCTTTACTACAATCGACATCGTCTCAACCCATTCGTCATCAACAACACTCTTGTGATGAAGGCTGCACTTCGTTCGCGCCATCCTGGAACTCATGGACACTTGTGCTAGTCTGATTAGCATACCCAGGACGAATCATTGGAGGGGTACGACACTCAGCCATGTCAACCAGCCCAGGAAGTAACGCCTCGGCGCCCGGCGACCAAGCCGGTTCCATCGACACTGGCCTTGGGGCAGGTGCTCTACAAGCTTCCGGATCGACAGTTCTAAAAGCACCCGTTGATGTTGTCGAAGGAGGCGCTGATGCTGCTGACGAGGATGGGCAAGACGCAGTGGATGATAGCAGCGTGCCTGTGCCACTTGATGGGGGCGACATGACGTACGAGCAAGCAGAGAGGGATGCGGAGGCAGAAGGCGGTCTTGCAGATGGGGACGATGCTAACCCAATACAGTCAGGCTCAGAGGGAGAGGAAAATCAAGGTGGAAGCGCAGAGACAAGCTTAAAGAAAAAAAAGTGTGTGGGCTTACCCTTGAACGAAGCCCAGGCTTGCTGACGTCCCTTCTCGCTCCTCACAGGAAGAGAAAAGACAGATCTACAGAAGAGGAGCAGGAAGAGGAGCGAGAAATGACCCGAGCAGAGGGTGAGGCTTGAATTTGGCTCCACGAGAGGATCCTTCATCCTGATTGGGCTTGTTTCGTGGGAACAGTTTCGCAGGTCCGGATCAATGCACAAATCGACGCCGCCCTCAGCGTCGGCAAGAAGCGACCAAAGAAGCGAAGGACAGGCGAAGATGTGCGTGCTGATCTTATTTTTCCTCATGGAAGACGTGCCTGACGCGTGTATGTCGAATAGGATCTCGATCAACTGGCCGATGAAGAAGTGGAGAGGCTCAAGAATGATATGATCGCTGCAGCCGACGCGGACATTGAAGCAAATGAAAAGAAGAGGCCGGCGACAGAGAAACTCAAGCTGCTCCCAAAGGTTGTCAACACATTGCAAAAGTAAGGCGGCGTGCCGAAGTATGGCGCTCCGGTTGTCCTGACACTCTTCACTTGGGCCCGGCAGAACCCACTTGCAACAATCAATCTTGGACAACAATCTTCTAGAGGGGGTAAAGCGGTGGCTTGAACCTCTGCCGGATCGCTCCTTACCTGCACTCAACATTCAGCGGCAATTTTTTGCAATCTTGGAGAAACTACATGTGGACGAGATAAGTCTCAAAATGAGCGGTCTAGGCAAGATTGTGCTCTTCTACAGCATGTGTCCCCGAGTTGATGCGAGGATCAAGAGGATCGCAGAGAAGCTGATCGGTGAGCTTCTTCCACGAGCCTTTGCCGAGGTGCCATTCCTGACGACAGCCTCGCTTCTCGCAGAGGTATGGTCGCGGCCGATCTTGAAGCGATCTGCATCCTACCGGACACGCAACGTTCCGCAGTCCAACCGAGAAATCAGGAGGACGTATCGGAACGAGGCTCAAGAGATTCAAGCGCAGATTGATCCAAATCGTCGTCACGTCACAGTTCCACAGGCCGTGCAGACAGGGTATACCTACGCACCTCGGGCTACTGCTGGCGCTGTTGGGCAGGAAGAAAGTCACCAGGCGCGCCTCATCAACCACAAGAGGCTTAATGAGTTCAAAGGCAAGCTCAAGGCACACAAAAAAGGCTGAGTGTGTCTTGTGAGAGTTTGCGTCGTGTATAGTAGGCATTGGGTAATCCATCATCGTAAAATTATAAGACTGCCGGTAGGCATCTCACATTTCGAACCTATCAAAGCCATAATTCTCTGGCGCACACCGCCCTAACACTGGACTTCAGGCCTATGAAATGTTCCAGCTTGCCCCTCCTTGTCATTTAGCCAGGACGAATGGCAATTGCGTGAAAGCGACGGAATCATCCTGCATGAGCAAATAGATCCGGGAATGCAAAAATACAAAGCATAGCAGTGCAGCGAGGAGCATGGCTCGAAGCGAGAGCGGATTGGCAAAGGGATAGAACAGGCTGTTATCGGGTACCTCAAGAAGACAGCCCGGGCCGAAACGAGCGGGCTACGCGTCAGGTCTCAAGCCGAGCGTGCGGAAGGGCTGGGGTCCCACTGTCCGTCGGGCGCGGGCGCGAAGCCTTGGTCCGGGACAGGGTAGCGGACCAAGCCTTGGCCGTGCAGCGTGTTCGCTTCAATATTGTTTCCCCACCAAGGAATGCCCGTCTCGGTGTAGAAGACGTTGTCTAGCGCCGGGGCGCGGGGATATTGTAGCGCGGGCGTGATGATGATGACGGAGATGGCCGTCCCCGAGTTACAAAACCGCGCTAATGACGTTGTTGTACGACCCTCAGAAGACTGGACGCTTCTTCCTGAGAAAGTACTGGAAGAAGAAACCGACGGTGGCCCAGGCAGTGTATGAAGGCGCAGAGGCGGGAGGGAAGTAGCCAGGACCAGAGAATATGATAGGCCAATTGATGAAGCAGACAAACGACTTCAGGAACTTGCGCGCGAGGAAGTATATCGGAATCGGCAGGAATGCCCCGATGGCGAACATGATGTTGGTGTACTGGTACCGGGCGCCCTCGTCGAATGCGTGGCGCGGCCCGATGAGACCCCAGAGGATACTGGCGGTGTAGAAGGTGCGTGCGTAGCTGCACGTGAAACGAGATGGGTGCGCGTCGGCAGTGCAGAGGCCGGGGACGTTCTGGAAGATCCAGGCCATGACACCGAGCTGCACAAAGACGGAGAGGATCTCCGCGATCATCTGGCCGGCGAACATCGTGCGCGGGGGCACCTTCATGTAGTGGCCGAACATGAGGTCGCTCAGGAAGGTGACAGCTTGTACCATGGTGATGTAATCGAAGCACTTGAAGATCATCATGGCCGCTAGGTGGCCTGGAAGCATGTATCCGATGATTATCTCCGTGATGACGTTCAGGCCTATGGTTGAGCCGGTGATGACCGAGATTATCGCGAGCAGAAGGGTGTAGATTGCAGCGAGGATGAGGGCGATGATCAAGGCCAAGACTGGCAAGCTGGTCGAGTAACTGCAGACGGCGGGGACGGCCATGTCGAATGAAACGAGGAACGTCGCTGTGTACCACCAGACAGGCGCTTCCTTGTAGCGAGACATGAGGCGAGCGTGAATGTCGGGCTCATCGCCGATTGTGCGCCGGAACTGTTTGACAGTGCCCTTGCCATAGAAGAGTGAGACGTGAACAAGACTCACAAGATGGCGCCAAAGCCCCAAGCGTACGAGACCATGAACGAGCTAGGCAGGTACGGAACGGAGTATGTTTCGTACGCCGCCTCTTCCAGTTCGCCGTTGGCACCGAGAACGTGAGTCGAGTTGAATGGATTCCTGAAGCGGTCGTAGGACAGACCCGACGAGTAGGGGATGTATGCACCATACAAGTAGTTCTTCGCGTGCAGCATCGGTGAGATGAAACAGATGGAGAACATGAAACCGGAAGAGATGTTGGCGATCGAGAACCAAGGTTACCAGAGCGGGGAGCCTAGGTATCCCAGGGTTGACCAGTCCAAAGAGATCATGTTCAAACTGTAATCCAAATGATCATCAGTGACCGTTCTGAATTCAAACTCCCGTTGCTGATGGAATCGCACCCAATGCCTCCGGTACCGCCAAAGACCATGTTGATGCCATAGTTCTCCGACGTGATCCAGGCTGAAAGGGGTAGAACGCAAAATCAGGTCCTCAGGCGAGTCCCTTCATGTATGCGTGCCAAAGGAACGTACTTGGCCAGCTAAAGTAGGTCAAAGAGGTGAAGAGGTACACAGGAACAAACTCCCAGCAGAGGATTGCGAGGAACACAGTGACGAACATGTGGTTTCGCGACCACTTGGAGCCCTCTGCGGCCTCCTGGGTGTGGTGCAGGGTGTTCATTGGTGCACAGTTGGGTAGGTTGGTAGGCCAGATCATAGCCGCGGGTCAAACGAGCCACTGGCGGATGAAGCCGGCGTAAGAGAAGCCGGTGAGCTGGGTGGAGAGCCTGAGGAGGATCTGGTATCCTGCCGGAATCTCCTGGTGGTAGTATACCTTTTGGACAGTCAGAATCTCGGTGGCGTATGCCTGGCCGTAGGCCACTGTGGCCATGACGGTGATCAGGGTGTGCTCTTTGATGTTGAATGGGCCCGGGTTGATGAACCAGCCCAGCGGCCATTCGGCCTTGTATGGGATCAAGGCGAGCGCCTTGCCGAGCGGGAAGGCTACCAGCTGGGCGATGATACACGTAATGGAAGTCAAGGGCGACTGGAAGATGAAGAACTGGTTGATACCAGAGATGAGGATGGTGGAAACGATGCCCAGGAACCAGGCGCCGAGCTTGTTGACGGGCATCGACGGATCATCAATGTTCGTCACGGCAGCGCGGACCTCTGGGTAGATCGAGTCCTCCTCGAGGACGCCCTCGAAATCTAGCTCGGCCGTTGGGTCATGCTTTTCGAGCGCCGCCTGGGCTGTCTCGATGAGCTCTGGGTAGAGGTTGGGGTCATTGACCATGTATGTGGCAATGGCTCTGGAGATGTTGGCCTCAACTTGCGGGATATCCTGGACGCGCGGCAGTGCGTCTTGTTCGCGATCTTGTCCTCCTGGGAGGAGTGGCGAAATGATACAACTGCAGCTGGCAGCAGAGTTGGATGGCTTTTAGTCAACGAGTTCACTCCATTAACACGAACGCCCTCCTGCCTGCGTATTCTTGGCTACACTGACCCGGTACGGTGAATGCTGCTGCCCCATCTCGATACAGCTGAGCGTAAGTGTAGGTCGGATCCCCGGATGGGTCGTAGCAGGTGGTCACGAGGGGCGAAGGAAGCGGCGCGCATTGCAACGCGCTAGTTTATGCATATATCCCGCGAGCTCCAGTGACCAAAAGAAGCTAGTAGACGCTGTGCTCAATCAGATGTAGGTGGGGGAGTATGTATGGGGGTGGCTAGTTGTATGTACAGAAGGACGCGCTTGAAGAGGAGCAACAGTGTAGAGACCGAAGAAGACGGGTGAACCTGTTGTGAAGGATGGAAAGAAACAGATGACGATACATTCAGCTTTGTCACGGCAATGGGGCCCACCATCGGCACATGAGGGTCTCCCCTCTCCCCCTATCACTCATGCTCGACTCTGGTATATGGACCTGTATGTTCCTCAGACTTGGATGAACCTAGGCATCCTCCCTCCCTGCCTTCGTAGAGTGCATCTGCACCTCGGCGTAATTGGTTTGCATTAAGCACCGAAGGACCGCAATTGCTGGCAGCGCACCAGAGCATAGCGCAGAGAGAGGACGAGCAGGTGGGAACCGGGAACAAGGGCATGTGCTTATCTGCTGCTGGCTGCTTCGACTGCGCGAAAGGCCGACTTGTCCAGTGTTCCGCACCCAGCGTGCAGCTGTCAGCAACCCTCTAATAAGAACGACTCACATGTCCCTGACTGATAGTGCGTTGTTCCTCGTCCCCGCAATGAGCACCGCCGCGCAGGAGTTTCTTGTGATCGTGCGTCGTGACAGGGATTCCGCTGCACGCAGCATTGATTTGTTGCAACTGAAGGGGGTAGAAGAGTCGAGAGATAGGATCGACACGGAAGGGGGACGCTGATGAGTGATCCACATTTACTGCGAAATTTGAAGTGCCCAGGTCCCATCAAAATGACCTGGAGATCGCACCTGTTCTGACGAGTTTGTCCGTCCTGTTGCGACTCGCGACACGTGCGGCAGAGCACGTGTTTCACATTGGGGTAATTGTCGCGGCATCGGCTGCCGTGGTCGCCAAGCCGTCGGCCACATGGCATCAACCCCCGGAAAAACAACACGGCGGAATTCCATGCAGCACACCGGCAGTGTGGCAACTGGCAAGTGCAACGGACACGGAAGATGTTGCACTCAAGTTGCTGTGTGATTTCCTTCAATGCTCTGATGCTGGTTAATTTTGTGCATGATTCTCTCTAGGCGAGTCAGCCGAAGAGACAAGAGACTGGCCAGAACCGCGAGAAAACACCTGTAATGCCAGAGTGACGTGACCAGAGCCCAGACAAGCGCATCCCAAGGATTTTAGCTTGTGATGCGGTGACGCAGCCTGCGTCAAGCTCTAGCAGGCGCTGCTAGGTACAGGACTGCAATGGAAAGGCTCTGTTCCTGGGGGTTTCCGGTCGTATGCGGTAACATTCCTTTTTGAGGGTATCACGCCGCAGGGAGGAAATTAGGTTTCACATTCACAATAAATTAAAATATAACATATCATATTTGCATGCTTCTTTCCATCTGTCATCATGAGTCAGGGGGCCATGTACGAACAGCGCTAAAATTCAAAATTGCGCAACAGACGCTGGGCGCCTGGACAGGTCGGCAGTTCCCCTACTATATGTATGTTTTACATGAAAGTTGTTTGTTCAAATGAAGACCAATCCGCCAACTGACGTTTCATCATCATCGATTGGCGAACTGGATCCTTCATCGAGTCTCGCGCTCACGACGGAGAGTGCCAACCCCGCCGTGTTCAGACCTTTGGAAACTGCTAACCTATACCTGCATGTACTACAACTCGAAAATTTGAGCGAGAGCTGAGAGGCTATGATATGTGAAGTTGTGAGGCGAAGAGCGGGAGCCTCCCATCGCCTCATCAATGTCTCGTCGTCATTCTGGCCTGCCGTCAAGAATCACAACTTAAAGCTGTACAATTTTAAAGAGCTTCTTAACAACGTTTCAATGCTGCTTTGGCGACGTGAGGTGCACATGGTCGTTCCCCCAGCGCCCACCTTACACTGGACGATAGCCAGTCGCTCCCAAGTTTCCAACCGGGAGACGCGTGATGCGACGCGGCTGGTGCAGGTGATGTGAAGTATCATGAACATGCCAAGGCCAGTAAGCCGATGGCTGCTGAAGATTTTGGCCCTCTGTCCTGTGTTGAAGGGTATTCTGGCACGTGTCCTCTGTCTGCTCGGTATGACATGCATGGGGCTTTCCGCCTGCATTGGTCCGCACAGATGTGCGAAAGGCCAGCTGAGAGCGATTGTGGGGCTTCCAATTTCAAAATAATACGAGCCGTGAGCGCTTCGTTTCCTCGTCCCAGGGTATGTCGTACGCTATATTGTAGTATGCTGCTTAGCCGAACATGACATCCGATCGAAGAACCCATTTGGTACCCTTTCGAGGCGGTCGAGCTTCATGGAGCATGCATGCCTGTCGCATCACGATTCATACCGACTCAGCTCCCGTCGCGACGTTGATGCAGCACGCATGCAGGGACTCACATTGCCATGTCGATGCAGCAGTGCACTCCCTCGCTCGAGCGGTGCCACGATTTCCCTGTCGCTGTCGCCTTTTCGGGAATGGTCTTTGTAGAACACGGTCTCGCCACCTTCAATGCCGTCTTCGATGCCCGACAAGTAGATGAGCAGAGTCCACTCGCTCTTTTTGCCGGTCTTGGGATCCGTCACAGAGTCATCGTAATGGGCGCCAAACAGCTGAGATGGAGAATAGCGGTAGCTGCCAGAAATAAAAGAGCGTCAGCCAATCTTCGGAGACGCCACAAGGAATGATGTGCACTCACACGCGAATGTTTGGATTCAGGCCACTCGCTGTTCTGCCATTGACCTTTGCCTCGCTGCCCACCCACCCTTGACAGCACTGAGCAAGTCCTGCTTCCCACAACTTTTCGGCAAAAGCCTGATCCTCAAAGCTGAAACGATCATTGGTACGATGAGCCTCTCCCTTTCGTGGCGGTGGCGAGGCGATGAATGTCAGCTGCGAGCAGGCGGTGATGAATGTCGCGCATTCTTTTGCCGTCAAAAAATTCCGCACAAGACACAGTTGGTCCGGGAGCAGCCAATCCACTGAGTCCGTGCTCAGTGGTTTGGGAAAGATCGAAGGAAAGGGGACAGACGACGGCGTGCTACATTTAGCGTCATCATAAGCCCGGCTTGACTTTTTACCTCGCATGGCGGCAATTACGCAGTGGACGTATGTGCATCGAGATTTCCAAGGATGTGCGTCAAGACAATTGGATGCTGCAAGCAGGCATCATCTCGTGCGGAGAGAAAACGGACAACGTGCGTAGAGGAAGCTTTGACCTGGTGATCCCACACCTCTCCAAGGACAAGGCCGCAAGAGTAACCTACCGTAGCTCCCGCATCCGCTCGGGACTAAGATTCCGGCGTTTAACGGTTACGAGATGTGATCTTGCTTGGCGTGACTTCCATCCGCCGCAAGGCCCTCTTGAACGAGTCGCTCCTCGTGGGAGAGATGATATTTTGTGTATCCCTCTTCGTTGCGATTTGGGATGACATGACGCCATTTAACGCAGTAACTGCAGACAGATCTGAGCGCATCTGTACTTGCGTCTTACATGCTGTATGGCTTTTGTCCTTTTTACGCCAAAGATTGTGCTTCTTGGTACCGCATAGCTGAATTCTACTCATTTCCGTCTCAAACAGGAAAATGCGCGGACAAGGGAGTAGTGAAAAAAGCGAGCAAAAGCTCAAGAGAGGAGACACTTGCAAACCTGGCCTCTCAAACTAGTTTTATAGCCTCTAGCATTGAGATAGTCATTGGGCCAATTGGCGCAATGGTAGCGCGTTGCTCTCCTACATGTGATGATTGCTTCATGCGCTTGGGGCAAGCAGAGGTTGCAGGTTCGACCCCTGCATTGGTCGTTTTTTTTGCTCCGTGTCCATTCTTGGCTTGCAGCATCTTGGATTCTCCCTCATCCGTTACATCAGCACTCAGACGTTGAGGAATGTCGTAGCAATCGGAACATTAGCATGCTGCGCGCTTCAGTTTCCCGTCAGGCAGACTCTGGATTCCCTTGTCGCATCTCGATTGCAAGCCTTGCCACCTCGCAACAGGTCAAGAAAGCTGGGCCAATTTCAAACACAAGTGTATTGGTTTCTCGTCATGTAGATTACGATCCTATAATATCACTCTCGTTCATGTCTCTTTGAAACGTTGGTTTAAAAGCTTGTGCTCGTTCATACCAAGTCAACACATCAAAAACGGCGTGGTGTGAAATACACCAAAGCGAAAGGAGGCAGTCAGACGCGCGAAATTCGCAGTGGCATTTGCGGGCCGGCTTTTTCTTGCCCGACGACGCGGGAACGCGTGACGAGTGACTGTCCAGATCAATGAGCCCAGTAGGCTATTCAGCGGCCGCGTTGGATGGTAGAGAGGCTGTATCTCGCGCAAAAACAAAAATGCACTCGCAACACGACTCACCAGCTTTGGCTCGATCGTCCACCCTAGAACACGCTCAAATCGGAACACGGACACAAGTTGCATCAACAGAACCTTGGCTTCGATCACTGCAAACCTGCTCCCAATGCAGCTGGAATCGATTCAGGGTGAGGGAGCGCATCAGAAAAGCGGGCGCCGCAGCACGTACTTTCGCAAGGTACTCACCCTCGTGGACCTATCCCAAGATGGTGAGAAAAGGCGATTCAGTCAGCATCCGCATCGTCCACAATATCGCGGACAAGCCGAGCGTAGCGTCAACCCACCAGCTATAAAAGTCGCGAGATGCAGGGGAAAGTCAAAGTCATTATTGACCTCCGTCGGCAAGTTGAACCATCTCTGCGGCCTAAACGCCAGCGCATCCGGGCCCCACCTGCGGTTTGGGTAATTCGGATGAAAGCGTGAGCAGAAGCGTAGATCAGTTCGCTGAAGAGAATACTTACACGTCTTCGCTCGTGTTGAGAAGCTCAATCGGAATGATGAACTCCATTCCTTTGGGGATCAAAAGCTTGTCGAACGTTCCCTTGCCATCCTCCCGAGGATAAGGTTTGCTGAGCGGGATAACCTTGTCCACTCTCGCTTCTCTCTGCAACGAAAAGACAGGTGGGGTAAGGCGCAAGGATTCACGCACGACCGCGTCGACCCAAGGCAGCGCATTGATCCCGTCGTAGCTCAGCTCGTTGCGGCCGGACATGTGCTCTTGCACTTCAGCGCGGACCTTGTCCTGCACCTCAAGGTTGCCCGCAAGGTAAAACAATATCCAAGACATGGCGGTCGCGGTCGTTTCGTGGCCAGCGAGGAGAAAGTTGGAAATCTGCGCAAGAATGTCATCATCGGAAAGGCGATTGCTGTCTTTGACATCGGACGACATGTTCGTCTTCATCATCTGATGCAAAATGTCTACCTTGGATCCGGCCGAGACATCCTCCCAGTCGCTTTTGCGCAGCTTGCCGTTCGCGCCCAGGCCATTTTCCTCCATTGTGCGGATGATCTGTTCGCGCTTGCGGTGGACGATGTCCAGCGCAACGCGGTTCATGCTGGCAAGTAACTTTTCCATTGCCTTCGTCTGGGGGTTAATTTGACGCCTCGCATACTCGAAGACAGAAATGTAGCGTCCCAGGATGAACAGAATGATCGATAGCGGGGAGAAATTCGACGATGCGCCTATGAGACTGTTGAAGCTCTCGGCCATTTCGTGTCCTGCCTGGCCGTCCTTCATGGCCATGGTGCCAAAGTCTTCATCAAACCCTGCTTCTCCGATGCTGCGGTGCAGAGAAATGCGGTGCGAAAATCAGGAGAATGCATCGTACTCTACTACGCACCGCTTGCTCACATGTCCAGCGTGGTGCGGCTGAGCCACCAGGTAATATCGGTGACTGGCTTGCCCGTGATGCTGGCTTTCGCCGCGAGTTCCGTCTGGCTCAGGGACATGGCTTCCTGAGTTCGTCCTTCAGTGCCATCGACCATCTCGCCCAGTTTGTCCGTCAGTCGTCGAGCATGCTTCCAAAAGATGGGCACCAGGTCCTTGATGGCGCTCGTGCTGAACGCAGGACTGAGCACCTTTTTCTGCGCCTTGTGGGCATCACCCTCGGCAACGATGATTCCTGGTCCGATCAGGCGAGCAAGAAACTCTCGATCGAGCACCGTCTTGGGGAAGTCGTACGATTGCGCAGAGGAGAGAATGTGTGAGATCGCGAGCGGATCGGCCACCAAGAGGCGGGGGCCGTACAGCTCTCCACGGTAGCAGATGACGGAGCTATTGAGCTCCTTGAACCACCTGCGCTGCGGCACGCCCATCACCGCCCCGTGGATCTCGGATGTATCTCCCAAGAACAGCCTGCCAGGTGTAAAGCTGCTCTTGGGCCGCGGTACATGTTGGAAAGGATCGGCGTGGAAAACGTGGAGGCGGACAAAGTGGTAGAGCGCCGTGCAGGAGACGCGAGCGATGACATAAGCGATCGCCACTACGGGCAAGAGTACGAGCACCGCTCCTGTGGTGAGGAATGGACGGTGCTGAATGCACATGCGCGGCATTGTCAGTGCATGCTGTGCCAAGCCCAGCAGGTATCGCTGAGAGTCGCTGAGAAGTGCCATCTTAGCGTAGTATATCGAGTCAGACTCTTTCGGCGCTTGAGCGTAAACAATTCTCAGATCGCAAAACCTATCGAAGGGAACTATCGAAAGCCGTTATCCGATACAAAATGCAGACAGGATGGAGGTACTTATATAAGTGCTTAACTCCGAAAGCCAATGGAATGCCGCTGGCGATATCAGTTGGTTCACCATTAGGAGGTACTTATATAAGTGCCTAACTCCGAAAGCCAATGGAATGCCGCCGGCGATATCAGTTGGTTCACCATTAGGAACTTGAGAAGTACCTTACAACAGTCGCAAACTCGCTAGGACTAATAATCGATATTGCAGCTGGATGCGAAGACGCGCTAGCAAAGCAAAACGCGACGGGCCGGTGGCTGATTGGTGAGTGTGGCGCCGTTGCGGGGTTAACCACACTCCACACCTCCCTGGCCCCTGGGTTTATTAACGTACCATAGAAAGCTCGGATTTCGAAGCAACCAATGGAAGATGTGGTTTCAGTGCTTTGGCTTGATTTGCCATCGCACGTAAGCACACCGACGCCGACCAAATGTGCAGTGGCAATCGACTTGCTGTCATGCTTTGCATTGCAGGTGTACAGAGTGTGCTTTGCGGCCTGTGCCCTCCCATAACCTGTGCATTTCCTACTTTCGCCGTCAACATGTTCCTCCTGATCTTCTCCATCTTCGCCTTTAGCCTCTGCCTCACCCTCTGACCTCTCCTGCTCTCGGCCTGCTTGGACGGGCACACTTCGCCGCGGCGTCACTAGTCCATGTCGAGCTCGGCAAATACCTCTCCGCCCGAGCTCATGCCATAGCGCTGCCCGTCTCTCGCGTACTCATCATCATCTTCGTCTCCATCGTCCTGGTCGCCACCGCCGGACGAGTTTGTCGAGCGGCCAGGCGAGTCGGCGTTGGTGCCTGAAGGAGACGTATGGCTGCTGCTGTGCCCGCCAAGCGTGGTGGTCGTGGACGAGCGCGTGACATCTTCCATCAAGTCTTCCTCCGGTGTCGTTTCTTCCGAGCCAGCACGCGCGTCCCTCGACAGAGGCAGTTTGCGCCCCACAGCCGAGCCGGTGGGCTGAGTCTGCAGAGCGGGGGTAACGCCTTGCGTGCGAGCATGAGAAGGCTTGTTCGGCTGCGGCTGAACTTGCGCTTGTTGCGCCTGCACCGTGGCCGGCGATGTAGCCGACTGCTGCTGGTGAAAGCCATTGGTAGTTGCAGGCGCCGTAGCGGGAGCGCTAGACTCGAGGTAGAGCTGAGAGAGATTGTTGAGCGGACTCATGCTCGGCGAGACACCGCGATCGCGCTGCTGTTGTTGGCGTAACCGCCTCCCCTCCATCAAGCGCTCGTAGTTAAAGACCTCAGACCCGAGCAGGCCGCTCGAAGGTGGGCTCACCGCCGCAGGCCACAGTGCCTTCTCCTCAGGCAGAGAGCGCGACTGAGAGTCCATGCCGACCAAGATGGCGGCCGCTTCCAGCAGCTGCACTTGCTGATGCTTGCTCAGCAGAAACTTGCTCGCCTCCTTCCAGTAGACAGTGTGTTCCTGTTTTTAAGGAGAGCCAAGAGTCAGTGGTGGTCACAGGTGCATCTATGACTAGCCACACCAGTCCGGACTCACCCAACGATGTTTAATCAAGCAGGACGGATGCCGGTACACCTTTGCGCAGGACTCGCAGCGATGCAGCAGCTGATCGACGCTCATACCATTGTAGATGACGTCTTCCCCATTGCCGGCCTTGGTGCCACTTGCAGCCGAGCCATCATCCATCGCCGAAGCGCTCGTGTCTGCGCTACCACGACGGCCGACCTGCTGGTGGTGTAGGTGCTTGCCTGCAGCGGCGGCGGCTTCGCTGTTTGCCTTGAGCTGTGCCAGGGCTGCCTGGCTAGGCGGCAGGTTCGGCAGGTTCGCATCGAGGATCGAGGGTCCCGTGCACTCGACACCAAAGTGCGTGTGTGTGCAACCCGGACTAACCATAGCCTTCTTGCTGGCGCTGCTCATCGGGATCGGCCGTGCTGTGGTGCCAGATGACGAGACCGAAGTGCCGTACCGCCCGTTTGTGATGCTGGTGGTCAGGAGCGGGCCAGAACGCGAGAGGGTCTCGGCCGCAGCGCCGAATGAGGTCGACAGATCTCCACCTACGCCTCCGCTCGGCAAGCGCACACCAGGTGACGCTCCGTACCGACTGACCGTACTTGGCGAGCGAGCGCGGTTGCCAGGAGCACCCGTAGGGATGGGCCGTGCTCCCGCTGCGGCATTGATCGTGTCTGCCGTCGATGCATGAAAGTGCGAGCCACTGGCGCCCTTCCGCATCTGCGCGCCGAGCGATTCTCTTCGTCTGCCTTTCGAGGGTACACACGACGGCAGCATAGCTTCTGCTTGTGACACTGGCGTGCTTTCCGCTGATGAGCTCCTGTTCGGGCCCGCCGCAAAGAAGCCTTTTGGCGGAGGGACAAATGTGCGCTCAGGTATCATGGTGATCGCCGGTGGCGCTGTCGCCGGACCATCGGCTTGCCTGTGGCCTGCATAGACGCTGCAATTGATGTGTGCTATCGGGGAGCCAGCTGGCGGTGCAAGTTCTCGCGGTGTCTGCGTGCGGTAGGTCGACAACAGACCCAGACCTTGCGCTGTCCCTTGATTGCTGTCTTGTGTTACCGCTGGCGACGCATTGCTGTTGCCTTCGGCTTGACTTTCGGCATAAGCAGCTGGGATGCCATTCGGCGCGAAGGCGCTGCTCATGGTTTTGACGGCCGGTCCCAGCAACGGTCTCGGCACTTCGAAGCAGCCAGCGGTCGCAGAGACTGTATGATCCTGGTCGTACCGGGAGAGTAATGGCTACTTCAGTATTTCTGCAATGACTGAGTCCAAGGATATGGCGTGCACGTGTGGCAGCGCGATGTCCAAAAAAGTTTGCGCCGCGTGTGTATTGTGCGAACGATGCGGGCGACCGAAAAAAGTTCACCCAGAGTGTTTCACGCCGTTCCGCCACATCCCGTTCCTTTCCTTCCCGAGACGATAAGAGGGCTGACGCGAGTACAGTAGGAAAGCTGTGCAGCAGGCACGCGGAGTGATCACCCCGTGTGCCTTTGCCCCCAACAAGGCCATGCTCCTCTACGAGCCAGCATCTTTCCTTGGTCTCAAGCAAGCGATGCATGCCTTCACATTTGAGTCTTAGCTTTTTGCACGTGTGGTCCCCCCACCACGCATCCTTCCAACAAATACGAGCAAGCAAACCACTGCTCTTACTCCACGCCGCCTCCATGCCCTGCTAATCTTTGCTCCTCGTCTGAATCGGCAGATCCTTGTTTATGCCATGATCGTTTGGCCCTTCATAAACGCCTCAAAGACGAGTAGTCGCGCTCCTAGTCACCCCCTCTGCTGTCTTTCCCGCGCCCATCCTCTGTTCCGCTCACGTCGAGGGGGATGACAAGTGGTACTTACAGCTGTGGTGCAAATCGGAGTAGCAAGCAGCAAACAAAAGAATCCTCCTCGTCAATCTGATCCGACGATAACAATAGCGCAGATTTGTGCGCTGGAGTCTGCCAGAGTCGTATGCCTGAGAAGCTTTTGCAACCTTGGTGAGGTGGAGGAGTCAGCGCCTTCCGCAATAACGTATTGGCGAGGCCGGTGCTGCGGGACAAAGTCGGACTTGCTGCCGCTGCTCCTTGCAATGAGACGGCGGGACGAATGCTGCGGCAATGCTGACACGACCTGGGAGAATGCACCTGAAGGATAGATGCAAAGAACCCCTTATGCCATGCATGTGCTGTGGTCGTGGACGCTTTGTGGGTAGGCTGCGATTTATGGGATGAATGAGAACAAGGCTAACGGAGTGGTCGAGCCGGTCACCCAAAAAAAGAAAAAAGTGCGGGCGGCACGCAGCGCGGGCACGGCATCAGCCGCTGTGGTAGTCGCTATGCGAGACAAGCGGCCGCGTGACAAAGGTCCACAAAGGGGGGGCACTTGGCTGTAGGGGAGACAGGCGACTGGAGCACTCAGCACAGCAGCGCACATGTCCAACGAATTGAATTTCCTTGTCGGTTTTGGTGGGGACTGACACAACCCTAAATTCAGAACGATGTACCCACACCGCCCACATGCACACAAACATTGCTTGCGGTGTGGCTGGGCCGCTTGGGGCTGGGCACCTCTTATCAGAGACATTCGACGAAAATTGAGTGAGCCTCAGCGGAAGGTCTGAGAGCGGCTTTTGCAGATAGAAGCCAGGGAGACGCAGAGTGCTCAACTGCAGCTCCACCCTACACTGGCAGTCAGGGCTTCCAATGCAAATCGCACACGCACGCATCCCGCCAAGCTTTTTCCCTTGGACATATATGTCTGCCGTTATTGCTTCCCTGCACCATCCACCGGAATTCGGGGAGGAAATATCCGGTTCAGGTTGCTGAAGGATCCCCCATGATTGTCTTATTTTTCGCCAATGCCTCAAACAATGCACAAATTCTTGGCATTCGCTGCAAAAGTGAGTCAACCAGCCAAGACTTGTCCAGGGCCGTTTGTTTCAATAATGCAGAAATGAAATTGTCGACGTGAGATCCAAGGAAGAAAGAAATGCGGGGAAACGGCGAAAGCTCCACGCGTGTTCCAGGAATCAGGATGTCCCTGCCTTTTTTTTTTCTCCAACGTTTTCCCGCCTACTGTTTACATACAGGTATGTGCTGGATAGATCATCCGAGGTTGGTACACTCGGCAGGGTCTGAGAGGATCCGCTCTTCGGAAGCTTCGGTAGTCTAGCTTATCTGCGGTCAGCAAGGCCTGTGCACTACATGCTGACTATTATTTGTCGGCCAGCGTTCATGCGCCTCGGATGATTTACAAACGTAGGATACGACGAGTATGACAGCGGATGTCCGACCAAGGATGCTTTCGAATTGCCGCTGACGAGTGGAAGCAGGAAAACGAAGTTGTAGACACAGCTAGCGCGTGTTTATACACAGAGTTGAAGACTCCCGGGTCGAGATTATTAGCTGGTTGCCTGGATTGAATAGTTCTTCCTTGACCTTCCCATCCCATCCTGTCCAGACTGAGTCTTGAGGATTTGAAAGGCTTCGGACTGCTGGCAATCACCAACGATTGATACTTCGCCGTTCTCTTGTATCGGTACCATGTAAAGGCTGGTGTTGGTCAGTTGTGTCTACTGCTGTGGTCAGCCGTCCTCCTCTGAGTTCGACCGTCTATGAGAGATCCCTCAATCGCGTGTTGCGTGCCTTGGGCGAATCGTGAAGGAAGAGGATGACCTTTTCTGATGACCGCACCGGCGCACCTATTCACACGCTATGACACGATGAACCCTTCCAGTCTTTAACAACACTTCGGCGTCTTGCCTTTTGTTCCTTTTGATCACAATAAACGATGGACAATTGGTTGCTTTTGCGTTCCCCTTGCACCCAACTCAGTCCCAAAAAATAAATGCCTTTGGGGGGAACGCACGCCTGTCAAAAAGCGCGGTGTGGCAGTGGAACCTCTGTGGTACGCCACACGACAGTCGGCCCCGCCTGTCGGCCGGAGTCCCGGGGCTGCGCAGCCACAACGAGAGAGTCGACGTTTGCCTTCTTCGCGCCTTCCACTCCGTCCTCAACCAACACCTTCGATTCTCCGTCCCTCGAAATTGGTCTAGCGTACTTTGTTCTCCGTTCTTCGCCACCTACCAACGCTCCTTGCAATTCTGGTCCACTCGGTAGCGGCCATCCAGTCCGGCAAACAAACAAGCTCCGTTCACTGCTTTATTCCCCGATCCTCTGTAAATTCTCGTGCTCTCTGCAGTCCTGCGCCGAGCACCGAAAGCTCCATTCCGCAGTTCCCTATCAGCTGGTCATCGTCCAACAAACAGCTTCTCGCTTTTCTTTCAACTCACAACCAAGAGCAGACCTTACCACTCTTTGTCAATCGCGCGAGCAGAAATCTCGACTGACCATAGCTTCCGGTGTATAGTCTAGGCGTTCAACACCTACCCGAGCGCCGCTATGACCATCTCCACAGCAGCAGCATCTTCACTGTCCACGTCATTCCAAGCGCCGCCACAGCGAGCGCACGCCAGCCTTCGCACAGGTGGGGCTGCCCAGCAAGCTGTATCCTTTGACCCACCATTGTGGCTTCAAAGGCAGGAATGGCTGCTCACGACGCTGCGCAACAACAATGCCAAGACTATCCTCGACATTGGCTGTGGGGAGGGGAAAGTTCTTGCTGCCCTGGCAAGACCTCCGCTTCATGTCGACGGTTTCCCGCTCGAGAGGTTCCCCAATCTCGCTGAACAAGCAGCTTCCTCCACGGCTGCCATGGGCTCTTTACGCATAAGCAACGAGGTGCAGCCAACAGCAGAGGGCAAGTATCTGGAATCTCCCAGACTCCCTTCCAATCATTGGATCTTTCGAGCGCCAGAGCTGTCACCGAGCAAGCTCACAGGCTTGGACATGTCGGAGGAGGACTTGGGCGATGCCAAAGCAACAATCGAGAACGTCATCATGCAGGTGGAGAACAGCTCCGAGGAGGTCCGCTGGGATCCGATCTGCGTATCATTGCTCAAAGGCAACCTCGCGCAGTACAATGAAGCGCTCAAACGCTACGATGCCATCATTGCAACAGAAGTGTGAGTTCGAGCCTGCAGTTTCACTTCATCGATGGAACAACATAAGCTCATCGCTCAGATCTACACGACAGTATCGAGCACCTCGACGAAGCCATCCTGCACGCATTCGCACCCTCAGTGCTCGGCCGTCTCCAGCCGGCCCTGTGCTTGATTACCACACCCAACTACTCCTTCCATGTGCACTTCAACCGTGACCCCGCAAAGGAAGGGGAACCTGGGTTCCTTGATCCGACAGGCAAGACTGCGCGACGCTTCCGTCATTCCGACCACAAGTTCGAATGGACGACATCAGAATTCCGGCAGTGGTGCAACCGGGTGGCGCAAGAATATGGCTACGATGTCGAAGTAAGCGGCGTAGGGCAGGCAATCTATCCTGCGGGCGTCAAAGCAGAGGAGAGGGCACGGGCCAAGGATGCAAGCGACGAAATCGGGGTGGATATCAATTCCGATGACGAGGACTCGATCAAATTTGCAAGTCAAGTTGCGCTCTTCAAGCGCAAGCAGCGCAACCGCTCGCCCAAGGTAGACGCTGCTGGCCATGAGGATGAAGGGTCTTCAGCCTCGCTCAGCAAAGACATGAGCGCCTCTACTTCTGAGAGCGAGAGTTCAGCCTCCAGTCGTCGGCCATCTCTCCGAGGTGGGCGCAGGAGGGCCAGATCACGGCAGCCCGAGCATCTGCCATTCCTCAGCGACATGTCACGCACGCCGGATGCAGTGCACCAGGCGATCTTCGAAAGTAGCGACACGAGCCCACTCGAGTCATCCATATCGACGTTGCACTCTTCCACCAGCGAGACCAGCCCCGGGCGCGATGCCGATCTGTCGAGCTCAGTGGCCAGCCTGAGGAAAGATGGCTCCCCTTGCAGCGTGCATCAGCTCATCTACGAACGTCACTTGCCTGGCTATTTGGACGGAGATTGGTCCACGAGACATCGAGCCGGCGAAGACCCCCGAGCCGGCGGTGCAGTCACTGCGTCTCCTGCAGGCGCATTCGACAAGTGCGCAGAGAACATCAAAGAGGAAGTGCTCGACCAGATGGATGCGCTGGCGTCACCATTGATAGCAGGCGATCAGAAGTTCATTGCTGCACGCCTGTGGGACATTTGGATCGACACTCGAGTGCGCCTTGCATGCGAAGGACGCTTGAACGCACTCGTGGAAGCACTGCAGCTGCGTTCTGCGCCTTCGTCCGCGTTCGACACGCTTGGTGGCATTGGCACGATCGTCGGCACATCACCGAACGGCGATTGGACACTAAGAATCGCCACAGAGGCAGCGATACGCAGCGCATCAGCGGCGGGCGCTGCAGGCGCCAATGACCTCTGGCTGTTCCACAAGGGCGCGCAGCTGGGCGACTGGGAATTGGCGCCTCCCAGTGACATGCACGCAGGACCTGCAGAGGCCGTGCCTGTCTCGCGTGCAACTGGGTCACGCGAGTCAGCCACTAGTTGGGAGTGACGCCTTAGCAGACACTACGAAACATCACGACATTTGTGCATTCAACGACAGTAGGCAGCGGAGAAACATACAAGGAACCTATCAGCAGCCCAGAAGGAGCAAAATGACCAAAACAGATCTGACTCAGATTCGTTTGATAATCCTCTCACAATCTTATTCTTCAACATGAACGTTATGCCACGAACACGGACCCCTTTAAGGAAGGCAGATTTCCTCTGCTCGTCACAAGGATCCATTCTGCTCCACTCTTGAAGCCTTTTGTGGTCCACGCCACCCATCAATCGATCCAGTACACGACTGGCCTTATTCATGTCAGGCCGTATTCTGTCGCACTACCTCCCAGCCCAGCGCCCATTCGCGCACAAAATTTGTACTTCTCGCCATTCCTACAACAATACACGTGTGCCATGGCTCATGCGTTTTCTCCTTAATCTAGCTGGATGGAATTCTTATCATTGTGTAAAACAATACGGCTCCAACCACCTTACACAGTTCCTTCACGAAAGGAAGCCGCGCACGCTCTTACCCACAGAAGCGGTGTCGAGTCTGTTGCAAAGAATGGGGTGGGCGATGCATCCAGCAGTAGCTCGGACAAAACACCATAACGAAAACGCCTCAACAAACTCACAAGAAACTGTCATGACCGTGCGGCGCGTCAATCTCGTAGTAGCTGACCTGCTCGTTGCCGATGCGCCTCAGGCATTCCGCGAGCTCGCGCTGCTGCTCGACGGGGAAGAGGATGTCGCTCTGCACGCCGATCACCAACGTCGGCTTGTCGCGCAGGTTGATGAGTCCGCGCGCGAGAGCGGGCACGTAGGCGTGCGCCGAGGGCGAGTAGAGCGTCGAAATGTGCTGCCGCTTCGCTTTGGCATGGTTGCGCTTGCCGACAACCTGCGGCATCAGCAACTCTGCTTCTTGCTCGGCTTCGTCCTGCTCTTCCTCCTCCGCCTCGATCGCGTGCTGCAGGTCCTGCAGCACATCTGACTCCTTTTCGCCCTTCTCGATGCGCTCGCGAATCATCTTGCGGCGCTCCAGATCTCGCAGCGCGTAGTCACTCATGTCGAATAAGTCCATGGCCTTGGAGATGTAGATGAGCGAGTTTGCATCGTACTTGAGGCAGAACTGCTCGCCCTGGTGATCAAGATACGTCTCGATCAGAAAATCAGGGCACAGCGCTGGATCTGCTTCCAGCGGCGCAGTTGCGCTGGTAGTAGAAGTAGTGGAGCTAGCAGACGATGGGGGATGTGGCATGCTGGGTCGCCGGCGCTGGCGACCGAATCGTTGCTCCCACTCTGGGCCCGAGCGGTACGTGATGGTGGCGATCTGTCGCGCAAGTTTCATACCTGTATGAGGTGGCAGCTGGCCATCGTCATAGTAAAAGCCGCGGTTCCAGTTTGGGTCGGCCATTAGCACTGCCAAAGGAACGTGCAAATTGATGCGTCAGGTCCCTCCTTCGCGATGCTTGCTCTTGCAAACTCACCGCTCCGTTGGGCATAGCGCAGTGCAATGCTACTTGGTGCGCTCCTTGCGCATCCACTGATACTGACCACTTGGCCGACACGCTCCGGGGCAAGGTGGGCCGCAGCGATACTCTGCATTCCACCCATGCTGCTTCCCACGCTCGCGTACAGGTGGTCGATCCCCAGATGATCCAACAACAGGAACTGCGCCCGCACCATGTCAAAAACGCTCAAAATGGGAAAGCGCGTACCCCACGCTCCGTCCTCGCCCTCGCTCTTTCCCTCTTCGACCGGATAAGGACTGCTTGGACCGGTGGACCCATAGCAGCCTCCGAGCACGTTGGTGCAGATGACAAAGTACTTTTCCGTATCAAGAGCCTTGCCCGGCCCGATAAAGTCCTGCCACCATCCCCTGCTCGGGTTCTGCGGCGTTGACGCGGCGTGGCTCGACGCGCTGAGACCAGTGTGGAGGAGGATGACGTTATCTTTGGATGGCGAGAGCTCGCCCCATGTCTCGTACGCCAGTTGGAAAGACGGGAGAACTCCACCATAGTCTAATGCCAAAGGTTGTGAGTGGTGGAACAGCGAATAGCCGGAGACCACATTGGAGTATACAGGCTCCTTGACGCCCTGGGTGCTGCCTTGCCCTGCACTCGTTGCTGCCGAGGCATCAGCAGCAGCGGAAGTGGAACGTTTGAGAAGCGGCGCTTGCGAGCGCAGCTTTTGCGCTCGGGCCTCGTTGGCGTCCAGACAAGGGAAAGCCAGAGAAGGGTTCACGGACGATGTCCCTGGCGATTCTGTGGAGGAAATGGTGCTGGTGTCTGATGCAGAGCGACGGTGCTGCTCCGTCGTTTGTGCCGCCGCTTGCACTGCTCTCTGTCGAAGCCTTTCACCTCGCGCCTCATTTGCGTCAACGCATGGGAAGGACGGAACCTGACTGCGTGAAAAGCTAGCGGCAGTCGCGCGCGAAGTCGAAGTGAATATCCCTCGCGCCATGGGCGAAGCTTCCATAGGGGACTGCCAAAGGACATCCTTTCTTGTGCGTCGCGCGAATGCCCCATGACCTGATCCGAACACCTTACCGATGAGCTCCATGCCCCCCTCCGCGGCAGGCAACGATGCCGCAAGCGGCCTAGCAGCACGAGCCAGCGACATGGTCCGGCAAGCTCGGATCCCCGTGTAGCCCCTGAGATTTTAGAATGGTCTATGCGTTTGTTGCGATATGCTCGTCCTTATGCGAAGGAGGGGTCCATTCGAAGGAGGCTGTAATGATGGGACTGGTTCATAGTCGGAGTTAACAGGATGGCGTGCTGATCCTGACTACGGGACCATGCAGACTGCGGTAAGGTGCCTGACTACAGTTTTCTTTTTCTTTCTTTCTTTATTTCTCGCTGGAAGAGTATTTAAGGATGGTGCTTGGATCACTCGCCCTGACACCATCAGCACATGCATGGTGCTGCTGACTATCTGCATGCTCTATGGTTCTACATCCCGGGGATGCCGCTGTGAAGAGTTGACTGAGAGAGCCCTCCCTTGACCGTGCCGAATCCCTTCACCGACTGATCAGAGAGGGAGAGAGATAACGCCGGCAAGATGGTGCAGTGAGTGATGTGTTAAGTCACAGTGACTTTGTCGGGGATGCTGCTGACGTGGGCCATGCTCTTGTACTTCCTTTCTCGCCGACAACTGTGCAACCTGCCTACTGATGGTATCATGGTCAGCGCTGATGCTGCTACTATCCCGGATGGGGTAAAGTCGAAAGCAGAGTTCTATGACCATCTCCACGCACAGCTCAGCTCCCTGTTGGACGGCCAACGAAACTGGGTGACAAATTTGTCCAATGCATCCTCCATCATCTATGCCTCCCTCAATCGCTTTCAGCAACGCCTCGCAAAATCGCAACAAGGCTACCAGGCAAAAACGGTCAACTGGGCCGGCTTCTACCTCCTCTCGCCCCTCTTTCCCACCTCGGATGCCCCCGCTTCCTCCGTTTCCTCAACCACCAAACCACTTTTGAGACCGACCCTGTGGCTTGGACCATTTTGCGGCTTACCAGCATGCCAGAAGATCAATAGCGTACCTGGGAGAGGCGTCTGCGCTGATGCAAGCGCTTTGCTGCCGCCGCGGGCGGTCCGTGTCGATCGCACGGACGATTACCGTGAGTGCATTTCCTTCGATATACCGGTGACCGTTCCGCACATGTCACACTCGGCGTACCTGACCATTTATCTATGTCTTACCGTTTCTCCTTCCCAAACTGTGAATTTACGCCCCCCACTGCTTGCTCCCCTCTCACAGCTGGTCACATCGCATGCGACAGCGCCTCACAGTCCGAGATCGTCATCCCGCTCGTCATTTCGCGCTCTTCGCACCTCTCGCGACAGCACGTCGACGCGCTCTCCAGTGTGGAAGTGCCGATCGAATGGCAAGGCCGTGGCAACGACGACGAAGTCATCATTGGTGTATTGGATATCGACTGCGAGCAGGTTGAAGGTTTCGATAAGGACGACGAAGACGGTCTGACAAGGATAACTAAGCTCATCGCCACCAGTTGTGACTGGTAGGCGCACCCAAATTTGAAGCTTACCCAATTCCATTCTCAGCATCGTGCTTCCTAAGAATCAAAGATTGTATAGAAATATGTAGATGTTTTCTTTCGGGACTCGTAATAAGCTACACTAAAAGTATCTAGAAAGAGTGACAAACGAGTCTTCAAAATGTCCGACAGTCCGCGCGAACAGGGCTAGAAGATGGGGGGCTTAGATGTTCGCGAAAAGATGCATGGGATACAGTCGGATACGTGCGAGGTTCGGGAGAAGGGATTAAACCAAGGCAGGCCCAGTCCAGACGAGTCAATCGAGGACGGTCAGAGAGATGAGGGGAAGGAATCGTGCTTGAAGGTCGGAGCGTGAGTCTGAAATGCTAGGCGGTGTCTGGATTGCGAAAGCCGGTGCGAAAGGTGGCCCCCCACAAAGCGACTCTTGAAATAGATGCGGTCGGGTATACAGTGCGTCGTTCTCGCGTGCTGGTATACGCTGCTGATGTGTAAAGATCGTCTCTTTCTCTCTTGTTTTTATTGCGGTAAGTTGCCTGAGTAGCTGAAAGTTGCAAGCAGCCTTTCGATGTACTCGTCGGACGGCGCCTCGCCAATCTGTCCCATGAACTGACCGCTCTGGGTCTGCATCATGCCGTCGCCGCCACCACCGCTCAAGTTGAGCTGCAGACTGTTGGACGTAGGCAGGCCAGCGTCCATGCCGGAAGACTGAAATGTCGGCATGGACTGGCTGGCAGTGAGAGGGTACGAGGTGTAGGCCTGTCCTTGCGAATTGGTTGGCTGTTGCGGATGCTGCTGCGCTCCATGCGCCTGCACAGCAAAGTCAAAGACGACCGGCGACGTCAGATCAAAGCCCTGCGCGGCCCAGGCCCTGGCGAGTCGTTCGCGCTGCGCCTTGGCATCCTCCTCAACCGGCATTGGCGGCGGCTCCAGCGGCGTCTGCACGACTTGAGGGAAAGGAGTGATCGGCGTGCGCATGGCACGCTGTTGCATCATGCCCCATGCGCCTACACTGAAGTCAGTCGAGCCCGTAGACGGACCAAGTGAGGCGCTCGCATGGCCGGTCAGGTCAATGTCTTGGTGCCTGCCTTGTTGAAGGTGTAACGGCGTAGGGGGGATGGTGACGACCAGGTTGGGCTTGTTGATCGACATACCTCTTTTGCGGAGCAGAGTAGGCATCCCAACTTCTGCCGCAGACTTGGTCTCCAGGCCTTGAATGCCAAGAGGCGCGGGTGAGTACAGATGAGCATGCGCTTCGACACCCAGCTGCTTCGATCGATGAAGTTGTTGTTGTTGTTGATGGTATTGCTGTTGTTGTGCAGGCATCGCATTGGCGGCAAGAAGATGCAAGTTGCCAGGCGCGCTATTGGTGGCCATCATGCCAGTGGAACTAGCAAGGGCTCCTTGCGTAGTGACATTTTGCAGAAGCGAACTGGAGTTTGTCGAGGACGTGCGAAGAAGCCTACTAGCTTCGTCGCTCCTCGGCGAGCTCTCGGTGTAAACGACCTGCGGCACATTGAGCTTCATTGCGATCGACTGTGCCGCTGCGGCGGCCGTCGCATCGTTGTCCCTCCTCACGTTGTTAGCGCGCTCAGACGAAGCCTCGAACGGCAACGCCTTGGTGGCAGCAAAAGGGGACGGAGAGAGGCTGCAGACGCTTGCGGTGGGCGAAGGGCGTGCAGAGCCCATGAGGATGCTGACTTGCGGTGTGCCGGCCTTCGTACCGAGGCTCTCGACGCACTCGAGGTCCCAGGCGATGACGAGGACTACATCGCCAACAGCGCTGCCAGGGCTAACGTGCTGGTCGTCTTCGCCGTGGAAGACTGCTTCGCGAGAGCTGCGCGCCTTGTCTTCTGAGGCGATGACAAACTCTTGAATAATCGTGACGCCAGCAACGGCCATACCGAGCGCGGCGCGCTCGCTGGGCTCTTTGCCGAATGATGGCGACGGATTGCGCTTGTTGTAGACGTTGACCGGGTGGCTGCGGCTGAGGAAATCAGCCCAGAAGTCTGTGGCAAAAGGCGCTTGGTGACAGAAGTTATGCCGCTTGGCATCATCACCGCCAGACGTGCCAGTGTTGTTGCTGCTGGCGCTGCTGCTGCCACCGTTATTTTTGAGCCCTGCGATCCGACGCGGTGCCTCGAGAGGTTCGACGAGCGACAAGACGCGCTTGCCATGCGAGTAGACGGTCGTGACGCTGGTCAGACGGTATTCCTGCAAGCTGGTCAGCGAGAGTTGCGTGCTGAATTGGTCGAACTGCGGCAGGAAGACGTCGGCGCGGGGCACGGAGAGAGGGACGTGAATGTAGAGGAACTGGCAGGGTAGACGCTGGTACATCTCCGCGAGTTTCGGATACCTGATGTGGCCTAGACGGATGGCGTCCATCGGCATGCGCGAGGTGATCGTCGTGTTGTTATTGCCGCTGGTCGCACCGTTGGTATCCAAGGACGAGTAGACGTGCTTGTCCTCGCTGTCGCTGCAGTGGACCCAGATGGAAAAGCTGGCAGGCAGGATGGAGCACGGTGTCTGCTTTGTACCTTTGTCGAAGGGTGGGAGAAGCTCCAGGTTGCCAAAGGCGTTGGTCATGGAGCCAGTGGCTGAAACCGGAGTGCTGATACCGGGTAGGTTGCCACTTCCGTTAACGTCGTGCGGGCTGTAAGGTGAGAGGAGACCGCCAGAGGCGATGCCATCGTATGCGGTGAGGCCTGTCAAGCCACCGTACCCGTAGCTAGCGAGCATTTGAGCATACATCATGCCTCCAGCGGGAATGTAGAAGTCTTCCTCAGTCTTGGGCTCCGCAATGAGCTGTTGGAACTCAGGATCGTCCTTCTTGACATTCTTTAGCACCTGAATATGACTCGAGACTTGTTTCCTCGTGCGCGATTTGCCTGTCTTGCGCTCAATGTAATCGGCAATGAGCTCATTGCGCCCACATGGCTTACCGTGGACCAAGACCTTGCGGCGTCCGAGTTTGGGAATCATGCGGAGGGCTGTATCGCCGCATTCACGGGGCGGGAGGCGGGTCATAAGAATCAGCTAAGGATTCAATGTAAAAGCATCGTTGGAAGTGTTGCAATGTATGCTCACCCTCCCAGAAAGCGACCTCGACATCATCGGGCCAGACATCAGCCGCGGTATTGGTCGGTGCCTTTGCGCTCTTCTCCACCTCCTCCGCCTTGCTGACATTGGCACTTGCACTGACCGAAGTGGGGATCGAAATGGTGGTGGTAGGCGGCCTGGGGACAATGGTGATGAATGGCGAGCCGCTACGGGGCGAGTCCTTCTGCTGCTGATTCTGCTTTGAGTCTTGTTTGTGTGGCTCAGGCTGGATGTGGAGCTGCGGCTGAGATGAAGGTTTCAATATATCACCATCAGAAGCGCTGCGTGCGACCATCAACAGTTCTCCCGCGTTGAAGCCTGAGAGTAAGCCACTATTCAGAGCACCAGAGAACGAGAGGCGTCTGTTGGCTGTGCGAGCAGCCTTCGCAGCCGAATCCTCGTTGTCGTCGTCTCCATCCTCTGCGACGTCACCGTTTGCGCTGGAGCCGACACTGCGATTTTTGCCACTCTTTTTCAGACGGTCACCCAGGGTGCCGTTGCCGCCATCGATGCTTGTGTTATTGAAAGAACGCTGAAGGCCGAAACTGACACCACCAGAAGACATGATGGTCGTGCTAGGAGTGTCGTTGATCGAGTTCTCACGGTGGCCGCTGAGCTCGCTATACGTGCCTGCGCCACGGCTGCTGCAGCTGCTGCCGCCGGAAGCTGCCTCAACACTGTTCATGAGCTGACGCTGCTGCATCTGCTTCCAGATGTTTTGATTCGGAGGCGTCTGCTGCAGTAGTTGCTCGAGCGTCAGCTCTCCGCTTTCGACAGGACCGTTGCTGTGTGCGCTGGCTTGATCTGGCTGAAAGGACATGCGCCGACGTTTGCCGTCATCCTGCGATGGTGTGCCGTTGAGTGAACTGTAATCAAGTTGTTGACTTTGGCGCTGCGCTTGCTGGCCCCCAGAGGCACGGTGACCGACGTTGGGCGAAAGGCTGACGGTGAGACGCGGCGGTGATAGCAAGAAGCCAGGGCTGCTACCAAGAAGCGGAATGTCTTCCGAGGCCTTTCTGTTGCTGCCGTCGGCTCCGCCACCCCTTGTCGTCAGAGTAAATGCGCCATTGTCGCCCGCAAGATTGGATGCGGAGGACTGCATTTGCGTTGGCATGAGTGGCTGCAGGCTATGTCTGCGACCGTCTGATCCGTTGCGAGTGTGGCCAAGCCTCTTGCCGAGGCTGACAGCGCTGCTGGTCATGCCGTTGTTGCACCCCATAGAGTTGGACATAGCGGAGGGAAAATCAAGTGCGGCAGCAAGGGACGAGGCATCGCACGCACTCGCACTCTTGGGTCTCTCGGTAGGTGGATGAGAAGCGAAAATCCAGGAAGAGGCATCATCCGCGTCGCCTCCACTGGCGGTGAACGAAGCAAAAGCAGCGCTGGCGGTAGAGATGGACGCAGGCAGGAAGAGATCATCCTTTGCCAGGTTGCTAAGGTTGCCCGATGGCAGCGTGTGTGTCCCGTTGTCGGGCGTGCAGAGATGGCTGCTCGTCCCGGTCGACGAAGAGCTGGTCGATTCGGACGAGGTCGGGGATGGAAAGAGATTGTTACGAACCGCATTCGGCGAGGAAAGCAGGGTGTCCATATTGGACAGTGGGACTGGTGTCCAAAGTGTCGCGATTTGGGCACGATGAACCTTGATGAGGGTGAGTATCCGTTAGCCTGAGCCGAAAGGAGCGTAGACGATAGAAGCGACGAATCACAAGAACGGCGCAGGGAAAGTAGATGATGCACAGCCGATGGCTCGGTGCCCCCACGAAGAGAGTTGGTACCACGGTTGAATGTCGACAAACGACGATAGATGGAAGCAGGCAGCTAGCGACAGAGGCGGCGCTATCAAAGCTGGCCGTGACGCTGCAAGTGACATGCGCAGAACATGTACAAGATGAAGCAAAAGAGAGGAGACCTGGGAAGTCGATTGGGAGCGTTGGAGGTAGCAATGATGGTACAGAAGAGGGAGAAAGAGACGGATCAGTTTTGGATGGAGTACGGTTGGATGATCAGCGTAAACAACACCCGCTAGAACTTGGTAACGAACGACGCAAAAGACGAAAGAGAGCACGGACCATCGCATCAATGCGTTAATGCACAGCTGACGCCAGGATGCACGGGACAGCAGGCAGCCTGCACCCCGTGGCATGGATCGGCCAACCCCGATCCTGCTCTTGGGCAGTGACACAGCGAGCCCTGCTCCTCCTTCCTTTGGGTTACTCTCCCTTGCACGGGGTGCACCGACTGTAGATAGATCTGCGAGGCCAAAAGCACATGTTTTCTTCTTCATCCAGCATGGTCGCATGATCTTCAAGGGGGTATGGACAGTGCGCCGACCCACAGATGACAGAGGTCACATTTTTCCACACACTGCGCGGGTCGCGGGGCAACTGTGCAGCGGCCGTATTATTATTAGGCTACAGCAAGTCATTTGCTGCAAGCCAAGTCCAAGTGTCCGCTCCGTTCGAGACTGTACTCTGTCTGTTATGCATTGGTTTCGACAGCGAGCTTCAGCATCAGCACAAAGGTCAAGGGACGCGGGGCACCGCACAGCAGTGCTTTGCGCTCAGCAACAGCAGCATCAACAGCCAGCGTCAGAGCGTTAGCAGTGGTGGAAGTAAGTAAGGAGAGCTGCTAAGGGGGTGATTGGATCAAGGGGGCGGCGTGCAGCTGGTTGTTTGTTTTCACTCCAGACTGCCAGCCAGTCTCCGTTCCGCTCGTGGGCGCAATTTCCACAATTCCATCACGTGATCCAAGCCCCAAAAAGAAATCGACTACCGCAAATATAAGAAAGAAGTCCCTCACAGGCGTTCGTTCAGATCCTGAGTGGGAGGCGGCGGCGTGTGACCAGGAGTGTGGTGTAGTGCCGGGTCGCTTGGAATCCATCCAGCTCATCGACAAATTTGTGACGCTCCGACATAAGGATATCCTTCATTAGCATGCAACCGACCGTCCACACCGTCGACAGCCTCATACATCTGGCACGGGGGCAGCGAGCAAGCAAGCATCCAGAGTATAGATCCGGACGTACTTTTTTCGGGATCGTACGCTTCAGGATCTTTCTCCCCTGGGGTTTCCCCAGGCGACGCTGCCGCAAAACGCGCGAGGTACATACAGCGCCAATCTGCGTCGCTCTCATCGTTAAGGGCTCAAATGTCTTGGACCGCCGCCATTTCTAACTTTCTTCACGGTGCCGATCCATCCAGCCGTAGCGATAGCCCTTCATCTCGTACAGAAAGAGTTTCCTCGTTGACAGGCGGAGTCGACGGACAGCAGCGACCCGTGACGGAAAATAGGAACGGTGGCCGCACGGTCCCCTCCATCGCCGCCACAGTAGCACCCATTGCAGCCGCAAGTGTGACGGACGCATCCGTCTCCGACACACAATCTAGCGCAAGGAAGGAGAAATCAGACGTGGATACGTCTGGAATCGCACGGGAACGAGTCCGTGGTCGTGGCCGTGGCCGTGGAGCTCCAAGGGTTACCAGTGCTAGAAGAACAGAGGCGCGCGCACACATCGCACCGCACAAAACAACCAAAAGTTGGGGATCTGCAACGCCAGGCCCCACGGACCCTCAGCATCTATGCATACAAGGCACCACCATGGACTCCAGAATTCATGAGCTTTCCACCTCTATGCTTACAGGCCCAGGACAAGCTGCTCAGGAACAAGGAGCTGTGGGGCCGTCTGCGCACGGTGGTGCAAGCAACGGGAAGCCTCATATGGCCGGCAGTGATCACCCTGGCGCACGAGTGACTGACCAAGGAATGAGGTACATGGATACTTCTTTTGGCCCCGTGCCTCCCTCCCAGCCTGTTGGGAACAATGCATCAACGGTGGTAGCCTGCATATCCACGTCAGCGGCTCCACGGTCAAAGCAAACACATTTGCACACGGAAGTGCATCACTTGCAGCCGGGAGCAGAACACTTGCAGAACGCCCAAGGCCCATCCACCGTTCCAGCTGCAACGGCCGCATTGATCCCACCGTCATCGGAGAACGCAATCCAAGCAGCAGCCACACTGTCACAGTCCTCGTGGTCGTCATCTGCAGCTCCTGCACCCACTGCAGGCGCGGCGCATTCGCAAACGCAGGCGCAGCTGCAGCAGCCGAGCCATGAGGTGCCGTCCACCGTGCCGATGCCGGGCAAGCGAACGATAGGTAGCAAGGTCGCCGAGCGGCGGATCTTGCCGGCGCGTTTACGGCGCGTGTCGAATCTACTCGGCGGACCCAGCAGTCTGACTGAGGATGAATTTCGACCTGAACATTTCAAAGACCATCAGCAGCGTCTTGGTGAGTTTGCCTCGGTCTTTGCAATTGACGTACTTTGATTTGCTCTAGCGATGGCATCGACACGGTGCGCTGACCCACCACGCGATGGCCATCCATTTGCATAACTGCAGCCTATGAAGATCATCTTTTGCCAGGTTCTACATCTCTGATCATTACGAATGATCCCTCCATTATCTTGAAAGCCGAGGTGCACCGCGATTATTATTTCAGAGACGCAATGAGCCGCTTCACCGATCCAGAAGTCGCTAGGGCTTGCCGCGCCGCGGCGATCATCGAGACGCCAGACTTCAAGCCATGGGACGAAGTTAGTATGGGCGGTCGGACGAGGATCCAGGCTGCTGAGGTGCGTTTCATGTTCATCCTTGCTCCTCCCCCTTCTTTCGCGTGTATCATCTTCTACGCATGCAAAGCCTTGGAGTGCTGATGTTTGCCACATACTCACATCCACCAGGAAGATACGAGCGACGAAGCATACGAGCGACGCCATCGAAAACCGGACAATGCGGAAAAGCGCGTGCGGAAGTCAGAGATCGACCGAGTACGCATCGAGCGAGATAGACTGCAGCTGCGCCTCGATCAATTACGGGCGATCGAGGCGGAAAAATTATTGCCAATTTTGGCTAGTCGATCTACTCCTGCTCCTGCTGCTACCGCTGTTGCCCCTGCCGCCTCTACATCCGACCATTCCTCGACGTCTGCTAGGACTGGAGGCTCCTCGGAGAGTGCGCAATTGGAAGAGCTGCGCAAGGATTTGATACAGGAGGCTAAGCAGATGCTGCAACGTCTCGACTCGCTGCTTGCTCTTCCGCCTCCATTTCCAGACAGGCCCAAAGCTTCCGAAAAGCGGAAGGTGTCCGGCGTCTTCGGCAACTTTACTGTAGCCGCTACTGGTGCTGGTGCCCAAGACCCACTGTCTGACGTCGGACCTCCTGCTGGCTCGCGCCAGACCGGAAGGAAGTCTACCGGACGTGGAGGTCGTGCGAGCACTGTCACCACTAGCCGGGGCGGTAGAGTGGTGGGCAGGAAGAGCCTGCCCGCGACCATGCCGTCGCATCACTCTGGCAAACCCTCCGAAAATGCCAAAAAGGGTAAATCGGCGGTGGGGACGGCAGTAGCGGGAGGTATGCGTCCGGAAGCGACGCGCGCAGAGAAAGTGCGCCGCGCCATGACCATATCTGCAGGGCGCCGATCGCACAATAGTGGACGCAATGGCAGCTCTACGAACGTATCAAAGGAACGTGTGCATATAGCAGGTCGCGAGGCGGTCGGCTCGCTTCTAAACAACCAGGGCAGAGTTGAGCAGGTGTTCTTAGAGGATGGAAAGCCTAATATTCACGCGCGTACTTCCGGCGGCCGCTTTGCGCCCAAGCCGAGGAACCCGGACGGCACAATCAAACGCGACGCACCGGCTGCTGGGACGCCTGCTCCCAGCAAGCCCAAGCCTGCTCCTAAACCGAAAGCTAGGTCGTCGCGTGTTAACCCCCGCAGAGCGGCCGCCATCACGTCACCGGGAACATCCACTCCCGCACTCGTCAGCGCCGCAGGCAACGCTGCTGCACATCCCGCGAGCGCTCTGACTGCCGGTGGCACTTCAGCCACCCAGCACGGAACGACGACATCTACCGCAGGGTTGAAGCGCAAGCGCGCGGTCAGCGCCAGCACCAGCGTTAGCGCTCGGACAGCCGCGAAGGTCGCAAAGGAGGAGCGGGATGTCAGACAATCGTCTGCAGAAACTACCGCCTCTGGCTCGATCGTGACGAGGGAGCGCTTTAACATCATCGGCCGTACCTCTGGCGGCCGCTTCGCATCCAAGAAGGAACTTAAAGTGCCAGGAGAGGGAATGCAGCGCAGCCCACGTCGCACGAGCAACGTCCGGGCTCTTGAAGAATCACCAGGTGCGAACAAAGTGGGACCCAGCCTGGCCGAGATCGCCGCATCGACCAAGGCGCCAAACAAACGCGTTCGACTTACTTTCAACAATGCTGGCAGCGAGTCTGGCTCGCCTGCACCTTCTGATCGCTCCAGCACGCAGCAGCCAGCCAAGAAGATGAAGACACCTGGTCTCGTTCCGGCTTACAAGCCGGCGGCGCTGAGCGAGGAAGAAGCGCAGAAAATGTTGGAGGCAGCACTAGCGGGCGACGATGATGACGACCTCGCGATCCTGTTCGGGTCCGGTGCGACGGGTTCAAGCTCGGCAACGATGGCGGATGCGAGCGCTGCGCCAGAGCCGCAGGTTGCACCTTTGTCTGGGTCCGCTACCGAGGTTGCAGCTGCGGCATCAGATGCAAAAGCTGAGCTGTCCGACTGTGCCACGATTCAGTCGGAGGGCTCGGCTTATGCACAACCGACCGAGCAGGATGCGAGCAGCATCGACACCAAGCCTGCTCTTGGCACGAGCCCGGAAAACGGAGTCTGCGCATCCGCCTTGCGTATAAGCGCTGATCCGCCTCAAGACGGCGAAGCAGGCCTGGTGGTCGCAAGCAGCACAAGCACCGACGCGGCATCATCGGTACCAACTTCATCTGCTCCTGCAGCCGCAACCGCAGCTGCATTCGTGCTCGATCGCAACCAGCCACTGCGCCGGGGCTCGACGCGCATGCGCTCCATCACTGCATTCGGAGAGAAGCTCCCGGAGCCACTGACAAAGGAGGCGGACTTTGCGATACTCCTCGAGCCGGTCATGCAGGACAATGAGTGGTCTCAACTTGGCGTGCAGACCGAGCGCCTCCCTTATGCGCCGTCACAGCCGGAGGACGGTCAGGCGCCAGAGGCTGACCTGCGCACGCAGCAGGACGACGGTAAGGGAGGAGCGCCATTGGCGCAAGCACCTCTTGAGCAGAAACTCGAGATGGCGACCGTATCGGCTAAGGACTTCACGCCGGACGCGGGCCCGCACCTTGCCTGACCCCCGGGTGCCGCTGCAGGGCAATAGATGCGCAACTGTAGGGGGAACAGGGCTGCAAGAATGTGTTTGCTGTTTATTTCCCGTGTCAGGCGTATCTACATGCCCAGCATTCGTCGCTCTGATCTCGAGGGCATTTAGAAGCCGTCCACCTTGATTCCCTTCGTGCGACTTCAACCGCTGCTGGCACGCGAGCTTGTTTGTCTGCTGCACAAGCGATACATGCAACGTGGCTCTTGTTTTGTATATGGACGCAGCTTCCAGCACAATTGATCATGTATGCTCTATCGTCTTCAACCGTTGACCCGAGCTGTGGTGGTGCTTGGTCCAGCTGATATCCTGCAAGCTCCTAAGGAGACAGAAAGCTGCGAGGGCCGAGGCGGCTCAACAGAGACACAGCACAGCGATCGCGCCATGTCCGTCAGAACGCCGAGCAGATGCTCAGGCGGTTTCACACAACTCCACTGCAGCGTGTGCAGCATTTCTAGGCGGCTGGGTCGGTCAGAACGTTAGGGTTATGCAGTGTTAGAGAGGTCAAGGCACTGTGCCTCTCTTCTCAACACCCGGTACAAACAATTGAATTGATAGACACCTTCGCGGTCGCGCACCATATTCATGCAATTCTGTTACATGCGAATATAGCAAGCAACCCTCCTTGCGATTGGTGAACACTTCATGTCAGACTCCCAGAGACAAGGTCTGGCGCTCGGTCAAGGAGGGAAATATGGTCTCCGCTGCAGCATATTCCGACCCGCGCACTCGCGGGCGCGTCAAGATCGAGAGCAGCAGCGATGGCATCGGCTTCGGGGGGACCTCCGGGGTGTCGCGAATCCCAACGGATCTGCTGCTGGGCCAGGTGTTCACCAAGACGCTCCTGGCCTCTTCGGCGCTGCTCGCGAGGCACTGGCTGCTCATGGGGCATAGTGAGGCGCTGCATCATGCTACGACGGCGCCTGCTGCCTCTGTCGCGAGCAAGGCGAGCGGCGGGTTGACGAGCCTGACAGGCTCCATGGTGCGCGACGGCAGCATCAGCGTGTGGGCCGTCGCGACGATCGTCTTCTCCATAGCTTCGCTCATTCAAGGCATATGGCTGCGGACCTGGACATGGTTGCCTGTCATACAGCGGGCAGATGCAAAAGTGGAGAAATTGCTTCCTAAATTCAGCATGCTCGCGCTGACCATGTTCGTACACATGCTGGTATGGCTCATGGCGCTGAAGCGGCTGCCGGCTGCTACGTGAGTTTTCTTTCTTGCACTTGCATTAAAATTGAATCATTGCTGACGCAAGGCTTTTAATAAAATATGGCAAGTGTTATTATCTTTACACAATTCTGCGAGATTTGGGCAAGTGACCTTGTCAAGTCAATGCGAGGGAGGGTGAGGACGGTTACGTTTGGCTCAGCGACATGACACCCATAGGCTGATCATATCACTACGCACAGAGTTATGGCGGCTACACGGTCCTAGTCGCACTTGGGCTTTCCTACATCTTCACCGTGGCGAAAGGTACCAGTGCGCCAACCAGCTTCGACCACATCTCGCTCTTTGCAGATGACGACGATGAGGACATTCCGGTTTCCTTGCAACGCATACGATCCGCCGGACTCGTTCTGCCATCTGCACTGGGTGGAGCTTCCGCTTTGGCAGAGAAGAATGCGGCGCTCTTCTCTCCCAGCTCGGCGTTCCTCGGACATGTCCTGCTGCTCATGTATGCTCTTTTGACGCTAGAAAAGGAGCGCGGGACCAATGCCGCCGGTTCTGTCGTCGGCGGCAGGAGACGTGCGCAGGTTATTGCAGGAACCTTGACCGCCATCGTCACCTTGCCGTTAGGCTTGCTAGGCTCGATCTTTGGACTTTCGACGCTCCCTCCCCTGCAATCGCTCGCTCCGTATCTGTTCGCATCATCGCAGAGCGGCGTACGATCTGCCCACTTGGCTGCCTACGTGCTGCTTGCATTGGCAGCACTAGTGCTCGAGCCTCTTATCACTGGCGCGTTAGAGCCACACGGAAGCGCATACACCCGCGTTTTCCATGGCTGGATGTTGTGTGCAATCGGCACAATCGTCATCGGATATATCGGCTTCGCCGTGCGCTCTTCGTTCGCCGAGGTGTTCGTCGGGGCTCTCGTCTGTTGGAGTCTGGCCATGATCCTCTCTTCCTCGCCCTACTTCCAGGCAAATGCTTACAGACAGGCCGGCGCTTCGGACGCCTCCCTTGCTGGGCATCAGCGCTCACCTTCCGACGCATCAGCGCTCGCTGGCCTTGCCCGGAGCGTTCAAGATTTCTTCTCGGCCTCGCAAAAGCACATCCGCAGCATCCTCGCCAACCCAGATTCTCGCAGCATCTTCCAATTCTTATGCCTCAACTTGGCCTTCATGGGCGTGCAGCTCGCATGGGGCGTCTGGACCAATTCGCTTGGTCTGATCTCCGATGCCATTCACATGTTCTTCGATTGCGCTGCCATCGGCATGGGCCTCTTCGCGAGCGTCATGGCGACGTGGAAGACGGATAGCAGCTTCACCTTTGGTTACTCTCGCGTCGAGACTCTGTCCGGTTTTGCCAACGGCGTCTTCCTCATTCTCATCTCCATCTTTATCGTCTTTGAGGCTATTCAGCGCATCATCGAGCCACCGGAGATGCACAACACCATGCAGCTGCTCATCGTCAGCGGAATGGGTCTGGGGGTGAACTTGTTCGGCATGTTTGCCATGGGTGGCCATCATCATCACCACCATGGTCACTCGCACGGTCACGGGCACGATCACCACCATCACGGCCACGGCCACGATCACGGTCATGGTCATGGCCATTCTCACAACATGATGGGTGTGTATCTGCACGTGATGGCAGATACGCTCGGCTCCGTCGGCGTCATCGTCAGCACACTCTTGATCAAGCAGTTCGGCTGGACCGGCTTTGATCCCATCGCATCGCTCTTTATTGCTTTCTTGATCGTTGCCTCTGTCATTCCTCTCGTGCTCGATGCTGGACATATTCTGTGCCTTGATATGGGCGACGAAAAGGGGCAGCAAGTTGCAACCGCCCTAGGGAATGTGAGTGGCTGCGTGGCATGAATGTACTCCTTCAACAGATAGCTGACTGTCTTGTTCTTTGCTTCAATGACAGCTCGCTTCTATCAAAGGCGTGGCGTCATATTCTTCGCCGCGGTTCTGGCCAAAAGATGCCGAATCGATCGTCGGCACCATTGTGAGTGCACACACACTCGCATCGCTGGAGGAGGATTCTGACATTTCGCTTTCCCCTCTGGCAGCATATTCAAGTTGTGGACAGCGAAGTTCTGAGTGGAAAGGGCGGAATCACAGCAGAGCAGATTGCAGCCGAAGTCGAACAAGTGCTCAAAGGTCGGATAGAAGGTCTAGAGAGCATCAGCGTCCAAGTGGACCGACAGCCCCAAGCTCAATCATCCCAGATCAACGAGCAAACGACGATGCCCCAGTCGCAACTGCACCCTCATCCTCATCAACGCCATTCGCACAGTCATAACAACGGCTCTGTTGCTCTCACTCCTGAGGCTGTACACTCCAGTGTATTTTAAAAGACTCTTGTCTGCATTTCCATCATTTCAAAGTGTCGCGTCCCTTTTCTCGAATTGTCGATGCTCTCTGAGACTCGGTCTCGCTGAGCGCCTTTACCACACGGCATTACACCGCGGCCGCCTCTTCCGCCATTCCTAGCCTGCCAAAGTGCCAAGTGCCACATAGTTGCTGTGTTGCTCTTGCTCTCAATCTAATGGGACTCATATATTCATTCCCTTTCGCATGAGTAGGCATTCATCAGGCTCTCACATCTCACAGGTTTACCGTGTCCAAAACCAGTCGAGGCACCTTCTGACATGTCTTCACGCATGTGAAGGACCATGAGACGTGGTCTCGATACGGTCAGCGTCTTTTAAGTAGCCGCAAGATGCCCCCCCCGAGCTCGATGGTGCCATCTTTGTACAATACCAATGGTAGGCAGCAGGCGCTGAAAGGCGATACGTACTCGTTTGCAGCTGACGCGTATTCTTTCAAGACTTGACTAATAAGCAAGATCTTGGTTCCCTACCAGGTGTCAAATGGACTCTGAGCTCGCATAAGCCTGGCGCAGGCGTGGCTGCGCTTCGGGACCCAGACCTTTCGAAGCTTTGGCAGTGAGTCTGGCGGCGACAGTCTCGATGAAATTGACGCTGATGGTAGCAGTCCCTTTGCAGGAGTGATGGGACGCAGCCGCACGTAGTCGACATCCAGTTCCCTAGGAGGACCGCTGTGACAGTGAGTCGATGGGAGTGAAGTACATGAGAGGGCTCGCACTAAACCATCATTTTAGCACGTCTCGATATATCTCGACACCACGCTCGACGACTCATACACCCCTACGAACATCGGCATCAAAGCCGGTACGTATTTCGGCGACCTGGCCGAGATCCGAAGACGAGAACTCGAGGCTCCAAAAGGCTGGGTGCACTTTGTTCTGAATCCAGAATCGACAGGTGCAAATGAAGAAACCTCCGCAGATCTGAAGCTCGCACCGCCCATATGGGTCTACCATTTGCAAATATGCATCTACTCCAATCACCTGAACGGCAAAGACACGCACTTGCGCTCCATTCGCGTGTTCGGTCCGCCCTCTGAGGAGAGGAAAGCTGCGGCGCTCAAGCAGCAAGTGCAAGCTAAACTGCTGGACCAGGCCAAACTTGCCGGGAGCGCAGGCAGTGGCCCTCACGATAAAGTTCACTCAGACATCCGCACACGATACGCATACGAATCGCTTCGGAAGGCGATCGACGCACGTGCAGTCGATGAGGATGAGAAAGACACCCATTTCGCCGGTGATGATGACTTCGATGTGCCGGAACGCGCGCATACATTCGACCTCGCAGGGCGCAGCGCAGGCGCAGGCGCACCACACCTCCCCTCCACCACCCGGTCGCTTGCCCTCCATCACTCTCTGCGGTAACTTTGCGTTGTATTTAAAAAGGGGTTCACGCCTTCCACGTCATGATTGTAGCATAATAAGCATCTTGTATGCGTTGCAGGACTTTATAGAACATCAGAGAATTCCATCATGCCATCCCCGAGACCATGCTCCTCTTCGTCCACCTCGCTGGCCCAGTCATCATCGCTCTGCAGCCACTGGGCGCTGTCCTCGTCGCCACCCGCGCCTTCGGTCCAGCGAGACGCAGCGCGCTTGCTCGGGCTAAAATCTTCGTCGTCCGCAAGGCCAGCGCGGCCTGCTCTCCTAAAGACGCGCGCTTCGATGCCGGGCTTGGATTGAGGTGCTGCAGGCTCAGCTTGCGAGACGTCCTTGCCCTTCGCTTTTCCTTTCTGCTTGCCCTTTTGATCTGCCGGCCTCTCACGTGCTTTGGCTGCACCCCACGTCATCTTGCCTTTGCCTGAACCGCCACTCACTGACGCACCGTGTGGCCCTGCGCCCGGAGCGGAAGTTGGCTCTGTGAGGTCGTCTTTGCCTCCATCCTGTTCTTGTAGGTGCAACTCCAACGCACGCTCCACTTCTTCCATGCTAGGTGCGGCGAGCAGATTCTGCAGACACGCTTGTACTGTCGCCCGTCGTTTGGAACGCAGAGCCGAAGCGCGTGGGGAATGCAAACTCAGCCTGGCGAGCATCTGCTGATGTGGACTGGCCAGAGCTGCGTCGGCACGGGCACCACCGGCCGTATCCTGTCCCTCGTTGGTTAGTTGCTGCAAATTACCTGCTGGATCTTGGCCTTGTGCGAGATCCTCGTGCGTTGGTCGCAGCTTGAACACGTGCAGTGCCAATCCTTCGTCCCAGTCCACATCCACGCCATGCTCTTCCGGAGCGTGAGCCGTACCGCCCTGCGCCGGGCCGTACGGTAGGTATCGTTCCAACGTGATCTTGATCTTCCTTGCGCTTGGCTTGGCCATGTCGACGTCGTCGCTGTTCCAGCCCTGTTTGTGTATGGTGCTCCCTCTTGCGCTCACCTCGCTCACCTCGTCAGTGTCGGACAGCTCCACTTCCTTCACTTGTTTCCATGTCGCGTCTTCGCTTTGCCCTTTTCGTGTCTGCGACTGCAATTGCGACTGCGACGGGCCAAGCGTCCACAAATCTTCGTCATTCTCCCAATCCATTAAGCCTGCATCAAAGCTGTCTGTACCATCGCCATCTTCATCGCTGCTGGCAGCCTGCCCGTTGGGAGCTCGTCGCAGAGCCCTGCCTTTCGACGGCGACTCAGCCTGCGCAGGATGATTGACCACGAACAGGGGCTTGTACGGTGCTGCGTCGGACTGCGATAGCGTGAGTTTTCCCTTCCAAGGCGGGGTCGCACCGAGCTCAGCTTCATCGTCTTCGTCGTCCTCCTCGACCCCGTTCGCCCTGCCGAGGGGAGCGCGGCGACGCTGTACACCCGCGTCGCTTAGACTCTTTCGCCACGTGCTCCCCCCGTTTCCATGCGTACCACTCCCTCCGGGGCGAAGCAATACGCTGTTGAACAATTCCGCTGCGCGCGGGGCTCCTTTCCTCCCGATGCTGATCCCATTCGCCGTATTTGCCGACATTGGCGCGGATTGTGCACACACCGCCGCAAAGAGAGTGTCCGCACGCGGGAGGTTGCGCCGGCGCTTCTGCGCCGGGGTCCTAGGAAGGTCCTCGCCTCGCAACCGCTTGCGCGCCCGCGTGCGCGGCGTATAGTCACGCAGCAGCGTGTCGATCTGCTCACGGTGTGGGTGCGCATCTGCGGCATCCTTGCGTGACGGGGTGCCTTGCTCCATTGCGCCTCCGTATTGCGGCAGGACCAGCTGCTTGAGCTTCGAAGGCGTCGAGACATAGTGAGGAGAAACGTAGACGAACTCTTTGTCCTTCGCGCCCCTTGCTGAGGAAGTAGGCGTCTTTGCTTGCGACACCGCACCGTTCGACTTGTTCCGAGGCGTCCCTTGAGTAGCTATCGGAGCCTTCAGATGCTCTTGCACGAACGCATGCTGCTCCGCTTGCGGCCGTCTCGGCGTAGGGAGTGTGAAGCCGCCTGTGGCGCTCTTGTCCCAATCCGCCATGTCCGTCTCATCGTCCTCGTCGGCGTGGGAGAATGCTGTCAGGCGGCCGTGGCGAGTGCGTGCTCTGACTGGAGAAAGCAGGGGAAGCTGTTCTGGCGAGCGGTACGCCTTGCCGTTCGCCGGTTGCTTGAGCCTCTGGCTCGAGGACTTTGCGTCCTTGACTGGGGTCTTGAAAGGGTTGCTCGTCCGTTGCTTGCCTTTCCCTTCGTTAGCGCTCTTACCATCGCCACCGCTGGCTTTCTTTGTTGGTGTCAAGAAAAGGTTGGCGAAGACGCGCTGCTTCTTCGGCGTCACCAGGGGTCCCATCGATCCATGTTGCGCATGCTGCGCTTCCTTCGAGCCCCGTGACGATGTTTCACCCGGCTCACTTTCCTCGGCGTCGGCATAACTCTGACTCTTCCTGCTGCAATGGCGGTCTCTTCCGTCTTTTTCAGCCGACCGCGATGAAGAAGAGCCGCCGACCCCCTGCTCAGCATTTGCCTTTTGGATGGCGTGCCAGGTATCGTAGGTCGAGGCGATGGACGGATGCTGCTGCATGTCCGAGCGTGTCGGGTCTCTTCCATTCTGCATTCATCCGAGCCAAAGGGTGTCAGCCCAAGAATGCAGTAAAGTGGACGCTTAATTTGCTCGGGAAAGAGGTTCGCTCACCCTGGATTTAAAGTCTTTCTGCCACGCCTTGAGCTCCTTCCTGAGCATGGCCTCCATGATGAACAGCTCTGATAGGCGGCTCTGCAGTTCGTTCGCATTGATCCCCGTCCATGTGACGTGCAGATGGGCCTGCACCAACCACGCGGCAGCGAAACAGACCCGATAACCTCCTGTCCTGGAAGCAATCACTTTGCATGCAAGCACCGGCTGAGAGTGTTTGGGGTCGATTCGCAGTCTCCCGTATGTATAGTCCTGGTTACATTCACCAACGGGTTGTTTGATGAGGCGAGCCCATGCTACAGCACCGCCTGGCACAGACACTGGCAGTTCGCGTCACGCCTCGGAGAAAAGGAGAACGCGACCCGCTGACCCGCACTCTTTTCTCGGCCGAGTGAACCTAATACTATATCCATCCACCATATCCATGGCACTGCACTGGTGATGATCTGGAGCCTGGTTGCCTGGGGGCCTCAGGGAACAGGCTGGGCTTGCGTGCTGTCATGAACGTTGTGCTTCCCACACTGGCTCTATATATCTCCTCTCACAGAACCGGCGTCACCGCAAGTCGCAAGACCGACTGCTCCGTGTTGCAGCCGATAGACTAGTCGTCGGCACCTGCACCTGGGCGGCGTAACACAGTAGGAACGCCATGCCGCGCCCGTCGTCGTCGTTGTCCGGTCGGCGTGGTGCGTCCCTGTTACCATCGCAGGCGAAGCTGCAAGAGTCGCTCGCTCGGCTCGATGACGATGGCGGCGCCGCATGTCCGAAGATGGTCGTGTTCGATCTGGACTACACACTCTGGCCCGCGTGGGTTGACACGCACGTCACGCCACCGCTGAAGCGCGCGCCGCCGACGTCGATCAACCGTGTGGCGGACCGGCACGGTGAGGCGCTCAGCTTCTTCCCGCACGTCCCTGCCATCCTGCTACACCTCAAGGACAAGGGGATCAAGATCGGCGTGGCGAGCCGCACTTCAGCGCCAAGTGCTGCGAGGCAGGCGCTCACCGGCCTTGTGCTGGAGGACACGCGGAAGGGAAAGAAGCCCGGAGAGGAGGTCAAATCGATTGGTGTGTGTCCCGATTTATTAGGCCACGTGTGTGTCGCTGCTCGCTCGTCTTTGTTGAGTGGCTAAATCTCATCTTGATCAACGTGGCTTGCAGCATTATTCGACTATCAAGAAGTACATCCGCAGGAGTTGACAACATTGGTGCAGTGACTGATGCGCTTGCTCTTGTGTCCACAGATCTACCCAGGCTCCAAGCTGACGCACTTGAAGCGTCTGCACGCCGACTCAGGCATTGCGTATGAGGACATGATCTTCTTTGACGACGAGCACCGGAACAGCGAGGTGGGTAAGCTGGGCGTCCTGTTCGTCCTCGTCGGGCATCCCGGGCTGGATCTGGGGACGTTCGAGAAGGGGATCAGAGAGTGGCGCCAGCTGAGACAAGCAAGAGCGGAGGAGGGACATGCTGGGACGAATGGAACGCTACATGATCATAGACAAGACTCAGACGGAGAGTGACTGTACACGGATAGTCTCCACAATGACATCACAACATAATAGAATCCAAAAGTCGTCCGTAAGCCAAGCCGAGCGACGTTACTTGCGGTATATGTTCCGGAAGAGGCGCGTGCAAGGAGAATCACAGCGGACGTAAGAGCCGCACGGGAGGCGCCGCGCATTGCCGCCTGTCACCCTTTTTCGCTGGCCTGCTCCGGCGGCCGCCATCGAAGCTTGAGCAGCCCGACACGATGCAGCGGCGCCCAGCTAGCGCCTGATGGCCCTGGAGCGCACGCTGATTGCAACCAGTCTTGCTTTCCCGACAGTATAGGATAGGACAGGACAGGACACAGGACCAGCGCCGCTCGAAGCGCCAACCAGGCCGACGTATGACGAGTTGCCTCCTCGGCTGATGCGCCAGCACCGGCCAAAGCTGTGGCCTCCATCCAACCTGCGGACAACCACCCAAATCAACACGACGTGGATTGTAGGGTTAACCATCATGTCGGCGGGGACAACTAGATCAGCAACTGAATCGCTGTGCCGACCCACCATCTTGTCCCCGCAGACGAACCCAGACTTGAACTTGCGGACGCAGACAGCCGAAAGAACGTACCCCAGGCGGTCTGGCGGTCCACTGGCAAGTGTTGGCCGCAAAAGGGGGGATGCTCGCGTACAATGTAATCAATCGTATGCAGGCACAAGGTATGTACGGAGGATCCACTCTTCCCGCTGCCGCAGCTGCGCAAAGCCGCCACACACTGACATAGCGTAGAAGCTGCATGAGCCTGCTGCATGTTGGGCACGACTGCTGCCGTGCCTGTTGAGTCCTGGCGGACAATACTCGCCCTCTGCGCCTCCTCTCGAGTCTTGGCTCGGCTCGCTCTCCCTTCTGCTATCGCTCCTTGGTCGAGCTTACAACATCTCCTCGTCCATACATGAATAGCCAGATTGTACGCTGCCGAGGAGAGCATAGCACAGCTGCAGCACCAGCTTCAGTACCATCAGTCAGCAAGAACGCCCATCTGCTCTGTTTAACCCTTGAGTCGGCACCATGGCTGGCGCAAGACGCAACCTGGCCAACAGCCGCCACTCCCGCGCAGCACTCGACGACATCCTCGCCCTCTCCTTTGGGGAGCAGCCTTCCTCCCCAAGCTCGAGTAGCGGCATCGGAGCCATCGGCGCTGGTGGAACTGGGGTCACAGAGCAAGCATCAGACTACCATCCGTTTTCACTACCCTCTGCTCGCCGGATAGGCGGCGAGAGCCACACCCGTCGTCCGCCGCCGCAGAGGAGCACCATCGCGCCGCCGAACGACAGCAGCGAGAGCGGCGAGCACGAGGTCTTCTTTGATTCTGGAGACGCCATGCTGGAGCATGCTGATAACGTGCTACCAGCTCATTCGTCACAGAGCTTCTCGACCGCAGTACAAGCACCAGCGACGGCGCCGGCACCCTCCACATCTGGCGGCACCCCTGCTGGCGACGCACTTCCCTCGTACGACTTTGAGCGCCAGTCGTACTTCTCAGCACATGCAATGCCTCCTTCAGCGTCGGGCTCCAGCAGTTTGATGCAGACACGTTCACTGAGTCGTGCGTCAAACCAGGGAGTGGCGTCAGCGTCTCGTGCGTACTATGCAGCTGGCGCAGGCAGCGACGCCGCAGCTCCGGCCTCCGGCTCGACTGTGCACCTCGGAAGCTACGGTGGGAACAGTAATGCACCGAACAGCAACAATGCTGTTGGCCTGGCAGGTGCAAGCTCAAGCGCAGGATCCGGCATGCCAGAGACTAACGTGAGCCGCCTCCGCGTCCTACTCGGGCGTTTTGGCCGACTCGTCGGCATGCGCGTACCCGGCGCACTGTACTCGACGCTCTCGCAGAACGACCGCGAGGAAGTAGCGCAAGAAGGATCAGGCAGCAGCGCACATATGCGGCGTATCGTCGTCGGCAGCGGACTTGGCTCCGATGGCGTCTTTGCCAACCTCAGCGCCAAACCCGACCGCCGACGGCAGAGGAGGGATGAGAATGGACAGGGGGCGGATAGAGGCGAGGACGATGATTTAGTACGTTCTACTGTCATTCTTGGAATCGGAACAAGTCCATGCTGAAGTTGACTGACGCTTGCTCCTGCTTTTCCATCTCCAGGAGGATGAAGTCCACCCACCCAACTACGAAGCAGCAGCCGCAGACCAAGCGCCGCCGTACTGGGAGACAACAATCATCGGTGGACCAGGCTCATTGCACCCTCTCGCACCGGGCGGGCTCGGCTGGACGCCTGGTTCACCGGTGATCGGCGCGATCGAGGACTTGATCCTTGAAGGCCTGCCTATCGGCAACCTTTTCGGCTTCGCGTGGAACCTCCTCGTCAGCAGCTCCTTTCAATTCGTCGGCTTCCTGCTCACGTACCTCTTGCACACCACCCACGCAGCCAAGTGCGGCAGTCGTGCCGGCCTCGGCATCACGCTCGTCCAGTACGGCTATTACCTCCGCTCGGGCGCTGCGCATCTGCAAGCCGTGCAAGCGCAAGACGGCGGCGGCGGCAACCATCATGCAGACGACTTGGCAGATGACCCAGCTAGCAAGGATGAACAGCAGCAGCTGAGGCAGCAGAAAGACGCGATAGTCTCCAACGAAGTGCTCGCGTACATCCTCATCGCACTAGGCTTCTTCATCCTCGTCAACAGTCTGCTGTCCTATTGGCGCGTCTACCGCTGGGGCTACCAGCTCGTCGGCGCCGCGCGGCGTGAACAGGCTGCCGCTGCTGCTGCTGCTGATGCTGATGCTGATGCTACTCATGACACGGCGACGGCCGCTGCTGATGCAGACACCCCACAGTCTCCGTACACCTTAGCGACGCGCGTGCGCGCCTTCTTCGCTGGCGGAATCCCCGGCAGCAGCAGCAGCGGCGCAGGTAGCACCAGAGCGCACGATGCAGAAGACTGGATCATCTTCCCCGGCGCTGGCCGGCGGCTGACGGACGTCGAAGAAGGGCGCGCCGGTCGCGAACCGCGTCGCGCAGCCGATGATGACGACGACCAGGAGGACAATGAACACGACTCACGCCAGGCAATGCACCCAAGGCAGCACTCAAGTCCCGAAGAAGCGCGCCTGGTCAACGACCTGAGAGCGACCGGCTTCCTGTCGTGATTTCGCACCACTCCATCGCTCGCCGCCTCGTTCCTCGGTTCCCCGTCTTTCGTGTAGCATGCTGTTCGCCCCCGGACGAGCGACTGACTGTTGTAAAATCCCATGCAAATCGCATATGTTCATATTTTTGCAATTGCCATGATGCTCCACGATCTGAAGGGACGCTGCACAGGTCTGTTCTCATGCGCCATGCATGCTATGTGTATATGGCAAGTTTTCTTCACCCACTCTGGTTTGCATTGCGACAAAGGTCATTTTTGCGCGTCAAAGGTGTGGACGTGGAATTTAATACAGCAGCTCATGGAGTAGTCACAGCTCCTCGTCTTCGTCTTTCATTTGCGATCTGCAAGGGGACCGCGAAACATTGTTTAGCCTCCGTCAGTCTCTTGTCATGCTGTGGACCGAGGATCGGGCAAGCACGCCAAGATGGGGTTGGACACTCACGGCTTGAGCATTCCGGGAATCTTAGCAGCCTGTTCGCGCTCCGCCGCAGCCTTTGCCTCCTTATCCTCTTGGAACAGATCCGCATTGTCCGACGCGCGACCCGACTGCTCGCGAGAGGTGATGAGGAAGTCTCGTACGTGTCCCTTGTACGTGGCAAGGTCGCTCGAATGCTGGCATAGCCCGGTGACGAATTGTTCAATGTACGCACTGTGCAAGGCGTGTTGTCCATGTCAGCGAGCGTACTACCCGACGAAGCAAAGGAGGAAGACGCGCAGAGGCATACTCACGGCTGAATGTTCGGGAACGCGTTACGGAGGAGCTCGCTAGTGTATTGTCGGATGAAAAGGCGGTTATTCATGTCTGGAGAGTTAGCAGACTCAGGCCATAGCGGCGCTTGCACGCGATCCGTCTCGATCAGCTCAAAGACTCTTGCCAACAGCAAGCATTGCGTTTTGAAGCCTTTCGCAAACAAGTTCGGTTAGCGACCAAAGGGAAACTTGCAACCGAGAACCCACCGAAGAGAGAGAGACTCACCACTCTTATGGTCAGCATCCGTGAGCACGAAGAAGATGTCTTGCATGATGGCCAAGAGATACGCCTGGAAGAAACCGTTTGCGACCTGAGGCTCGGACCCGGTAATGTTGTTGATGAGCTCCAAGCAGATGTTCAAGCCCGTATCGGCGATGTCCCTCATGGTATGCTTGATCGCCCAGATGATGCTGTCCATCGTCAGCCTGAATTTTTCCGGCGGCAGCGTGAGTAGCGCCTGGAAGCAGTTTGCGTTAATCGCGCGCAGCAGCTTGAAGAAGCCGACGCGATGCTCAGGGAACTCGGAAAAGTCTTGGTTGATCATGCTCAGCGTGGGCTCGAAGACAGCGTCGAGCGTGGGCTGAATCTGCTCATTGAGCAGCGAGCCCATGCGCGTCGTGATAGTCGCCATGACGTTGAGCACTTCCGCATCACGTGCTGCCGGCACGTTGTTGCGGTAGTCGCCGAGTATGGCGTCTAAGAGCGATGGGATGAAGTTCTGGTTGATGTATTCGAGGTCCTCGGCGCGCCGGACATACGTCTCGACGAGTCGCAGGATCTCCTTCTTAATCGTGCGCAAGCCGCGCACCATGGGCGTCTTGGTGGCGATCTGCCCGTCCGAATTTACCTTCTGGCTGATGATCCCGCTGACACTCTTGTACAACGCGAGCATGTCCAGGTAGATCCTGCCCATCTGCGGAAGGAAGAATGTCCCGATGGACGTGCAGGCAGCAACATTCGTCTTAAGCACGTTGGCCAAGATCTTGATGTTCTCTGGGCTCGAGAAGACATCGACGTTGTTGTGCGCCTGCTGCAAGATGTTATCCCACGCCGAATTCGGGAGCTCCATCAGTTTGGCGATGAGGCGCTCCTGCGATGGCTTATTGGGCTGCGCTGCAATCATGTATCCTACTGCCTCGTAGAAGGTGTGCACCTGCTGCGGCGACAAATCAACAGTGATGCGATGCAGCGTCCGCAGAATCTCGTCCACGAACGGCTCCTGCTCGCCGGACTGCTGCATCACGAAATGGCGCCGGCATTTTTGCGCGATCTTCAGGAATGTGTCGCACGCCATGTCTTGTACACCTACGTGCGACCCATACAGAACAAGGTCAAAAGTGTCAACGCAGTCCTTGGCCCGGGAACCCACAACTCAGAAAATTCGGATGCCCACCTTCATGTGTCTCGTGCATGAATTCGAAGTTTTTATTGACGACCGTCTTGAGGAACTTCCAATGAGCCTTGAGGAAGCGAGGATACTGCCCGACGATGTACATGATGTTGGACGCGACGACAGCCTTGTTGTCCTTGCCCCTTTTCATCTCGCACAGGCCGAGTAGGTCCTTGATGACGGTGACGAGGAATCGCTTCTCGGTCTCCTCGCTCATCGCGCCGGAAATCGAGCCGATGGCCCAGCAGAGAGTGTTCAATTGGGACCAGCCCCACTCGGACCCGTCGACCTGCCGTGAAAGCTTCTCGGTCATGATGTTCTCCGTGTCGACCGTGTCGAGGTGGGTGAGGTAGACGAGCACCTCGCGCATGCTCTTGTACAGCACGATCGTGTCACTCTCCTTCATGAACTCGCGCACGATCTCGCCTTCGTCGTTCTCGACGATCAGCACCTCCTCTGGCTTGACCATGCGCTCGATCATAACGAGTCGCAGGTTGGACAGGATCTCGGCATAGAGGTTCTTGCGCAGGTTCACGCCGGCCATGGCAGCAGACGCGTGCGGGCCGTGCGCGCCAAAGCCGTTGCCAAGGTTCAGACCGAGCAGCGGGTTCATCTCGGTGATCGGCAGCGACTGCAGCTCGTCATAGAGCTCGCTGACGAGCTTCTGCCAGTACTCCAAGCAGATTTTGAACACCTCGCGCTCGGGCACCTGCGAGATCTTGATAAGGTAGCTGTGCGCGTTCAGCAGCACCTCCTTGTGCTCGTCCACCTCAATCAGCTTCAGATGCGTAGTGAGGAAGTTGCATATGAACAGCGCCAGATTCAGTACCAGCTCCTGATCCGCGTCTGCGCTATCCTCGTACGCTGCGGCGATGTTCGTGTTCGGCGGGATCATCCTGTTCACCGCCGACATGACCAGCTTGAACAGGACGACGAACTTTGTATTGTACTCGGGTACGTTGAGCGCCGCGATCTCCGAGAGGCACTTGAGCGTGACATTGCGGAAGTCAGGCACTTCGAGGAAGCGCCCGATCAGGTGGTCGATGATTGTCGTCTCGAAGATGAACCCGAGCGGGATCCAGTTCAAGAAGCGCAACGTCGTCTCGAGCGTCGCCTTAATGAGGCTCGGCTTCTGCGCCTTCTCCAGCACTTCGGAGCAGAGCTTGAAGACCTCGCTGAACTCGGAGCACATCTGATTCTTCAACGCTTTCGTCTTTGCTTGCGTCATCTGCTCGGCCGAGTAGTCAAAGATCTCCTCAGACAGCAGGCGCAGGATGGCCATGTTGTTCTCACAGATCGGCAGCGAAGTCTTGGACGACGCGACGATCTCCGAGATGAAGTTTGGCCAGTTGTGCGGCCACTCTTGCTTGAGGATCTGGATGAGCGTCATGTCTAGCTTGTTGATGTAGGTCTTTTGCTTGCGTAGATTCGCCTCGTCACTCGACTGCGCAATGATCGTCTCGACGATAAAGTTCCGGATACCTGCACGCAAGGCAAGAGGTTGAAGCGTCAGCTTTGGCATGTCGACCCTGCTTCAGCCTGGCCGAAAGGGCCGCACCTTGCTGTTGATCTGCTGGGAGCGTCTTCCATCGTAGATTGATCAGCTTGTCCAGAATCTGCAATGCAATGTACTTGGTCTCGTTCCGACTGGACTGCTGCAAGATGACCGGCACGCGTTGCCACGCGTCCGGATGCTCTTGGAACTGCGCCAGCAGCGTCTGTGCTTGTTTTTGCTGGTTGCGGTGAGAGGCGTGCGTAAGTGAAACTGAATGGACACAGGCTAGTCAGGCAGGCAGGCACTCACGTCAGGGCCTGCACCCTGGTACATCATGCCAACGACATTGTCGAGGGCGTCGATGTCCAGGTCCTTGCTGAAGTCGAGAATCGTCTGCGGCAGCGATTGGAAGAGGGAGAATGCGCACGAGATGCAAGGGGCCGTAGCATTCACGTCAATCATAGCAAGAGCGCAAAAGGCTCGCCCATTTTTGCTTGCACACTGTTTCTTGTACTCACATCCATCGTGGCGAGTAGCTTGCTAGGAAGCGATCCTTCTCTGCGTACGCGAGTATCTTTTTCTTTCCTGCCACTCCGTTGCTGTCGCTGTTGCTAGCAAAAGCGTTGCTTGGCACCTGCTCCCTGCTGCTCGATGTCAGCGCAAAGACTTGTGTGGCGACCGCCGGACACTCGTACCTCCTGACGTGGTGGCCACAAAGCGCCGCTGTCGATAGCACCCCCCAAATGCGCAGCGCTGTTGCTGCGGCGGCGTGGGCCGGGCGGATATACTTGCAACGCAAGAAGAAGTAGGCGGAGGAAGAGAAGAAGGAGAGGGAGAAGAAGAAAGAAGAAAGTTGCGAGCCAGCTCTTGGGCGACAGGCAACTCGAACGGCAACGTCGTCGAAGATACGCGTCGAGCCTGTCCGCTTTGGTTCTCGATTTCGCCGCAGCCCGCACCAGGGTTGGTCGATAGGGCAGCTAGGGATGAGGGCGGACAGTGCAAAAGGGGCGGGAGACAAACACTGCCTTTTCTGCTGTGATCGACCTTGACGCTGCTGTTGATCACTGCACGATCCTAGGGAGCGAGGTGTTGGAGCGGAGGAAACGAATGCTCTCGAGATGTTTGAGCACACGCCATCAATCCATCCATCCATTCAAATTGATTCAATCCTCTCTAGGGCGTGATCCTGACCCGGCTCCTCGGAGTTACACTATGACTGACGACTGAGTTGTTACAGGGCACGGCAGCACTCGTCTTTGCGCCTTGCCACCAGACCAGACCACCCACACTCAAACTCGGTTCCGCTACGTTTCTCTCAACAGGTGCCATCATTTCAGCAAGCCCCGCCAGCACAGCAGTGTGCATGTACCACTGCTTACATAGTCGTACATGGTGATGTCGAGAACCAGCAGCACCTGGTCTACTCGCTGCATACGTCGGTCACCCGTTACAGTTTGCGGTTGGCGACACGCTGACCGTAATATAATGCAGCCGTGATCGTCTTTCTCTTCTCGATTTGGCTGTGGGTTATGTGCTGGTATATATATATATATATATATGGGCGGCACCCCCAGATTCTGATCCTGCTCGCCGAGCAGCGGGGGCCAAGCGATAGTCTTTTCCCACGGCGCCTCTTGGCCATCTTCAATGAGGTTCTCGCGGTCAAGAATTGCACAGGAGAGAGCGGGCCGATGTGATTTATGTAGCAGAGCCCAGCGGTGCGAGTCAAGTGTGCTTCTGGTTTGTACAAAGATGAAGCACGAAGCATCACCAAGTCCCTCGATCCCAGAGGGAGCCCAAAGGACCTGCCCTTACGCCCATGCGAGTGGCAGGCTGTCTACGGAGCCTGGTAGGCTCGTATTAGGACGCGTGGTCCGTCTCTTAGGGTATCGAGTCTCTCCCGACGCTCTGAAGAGTTTTTCGAAGAGTCTAATATATGCTGGTCCTGGCCTGGCTACCCCTGCGTGGCGGTCTTTGTACGCGAGACCCCGGGGGGGAGGAGGAGCAGTCGTCATGCATAGTCCGGCGCGAGACTGTTCAGAGAGCTCATGGACTTTCGTCGCAAGCGACTTTTGGCAACAGAATGGCGCGCGGTTTGGCCAAGAGCTTCTATCCAGCTGGGGATCTCATTATCATTGGGGGTCCGGCTGCTTGCCAGTTGCTTGCTTGCTTTTCTTTCGTGGGCAGAAGGGAATGGCGGACCAGCGTGTGCAAGAAAGAGGTAGAGCTCTCTCTCAGTCTCCCTTTCATCCTGTTCCATACCTGTTTCTGTTGTTTGACTCATCTGAACCGCTGCAGCACCACAGCAGTGGAGGAGTGCAGGCATCGGCACAGTCAAGTGCGCCTGGGTTTCTGAGCGGCACCACAACAGTCTGAATGGGGGTCTGCGCTGGTACGTCTGGCGTGCTGAGGCTTGACTTAACTACTGCGGTGTGCTGCTGATCACCTTCCCTCTTTATCACCTCCCTCTTCCCATCCATCCCAAGCCATCCTCCCCAAACCTCGAGCTCTGGCATCGTCGTCGTCTCATCCATCCAGCCCCTCTCGCAAGCTGAGCTTGCTTGATCTGCACGCTGACCACCCCCGAGGCAGAGCCAGAGGTAGAGGCAGTGGCAGTGGCAGACGCCAATCAGTCGATACCGACCGGCAGTCTGGCCTGATTGCAGGACGAGCCGAGTCGCCTCTTTCGACTATCCATCCACCCGTCTCCACCGTTACATATCATCACCCCTCTCCTCTCCAAGACAGCGAAGGAGCTTCCCAGCTGGTGAGTGTTACTGTACGTGGATACCCCTCGCTCGATGCTGCGGCCTGGATGGATGGATGGATGGATGCTGATCACTCTCACCCACCTCTTGCGCAGCGACCGCCCCTCCCGTTAGCCGATCTGGAATCGATCTCCTCCCTCTCTTTCCCCGGACAGACGCACAGGCGAGGTGCTGAGCATCCCAGCCTCCACCCCTCATTGAGCACGCATTTAAAGCCACTCCGAACCGGTTTGGAGGGAAAGGCGAGCAAGATGACCACAGCCGCTGCCGGGTCGTCGGCAGACGCGCGCGGTCGACAAGAACGGCTCCAAGCTGCCAAGAAAAAGGTGAGGTCTGCAAGTCCAAGGGCGGCGCGCAGCATACATCCCCATAGTCGACTTGGCTGACGCTTGCGTGGCCCTTTCTCTCCCTCTGCATCTGCCCTGCAATCAGCTCAAGACGTTTAGAGCCAAGCAAGCCCAGATCGCGCGGCGCACATCGTCATCATCCGCATCCGGCTCGATCTCCTCCCTCCACGCGCTTAAGCCCTCGTCTGGCTCCAGCACAGGTATCCTCGCAACTTCCGACGCGGATGCCCAGCAGTTGACGCGCAGGAGCCTCATCGAAGCAGCTATCAAGGATGCCGATCGCGTTGCCCTCAGAGCCCAGCACGACGGCCCCAATGACTCCGCAATCTGCTCTCCCCATCCCTCGGCATCAGCATCGCCATCATCGTTTGCAGTAGCGGCAGTCAACAGCCGGCGGCACTCGTGCGCACTCAGCCGCAGCGCCGGCGGGCCACCACCCGCAGCGGGGTCTAGCAGGCACGGCCGCGGCCACTCGCGCACGTCAAGCATCAGCATCTCGCTCAAGCCTGGTGCGCTGGGCGACTTTGTGCCGCGCCCACAGCAGCCGCAGCAACCAGCCGCCTTGACGGCCAGCATCGCTAGCGCCTCGGGCGTCTCGTCCATTAGTGCCCAAGTTGACGACGAGAGCGGCCCGCCGGTGAGGGAGGCGCGCATCGCCAAGAGGCGGAGCATAAGCGTCCTTTCCGCCGCGGCGAGTACAACGACTTTCGTCGCATCCACAGGCGGCGGCCACTTCCGCGGCCACTCGCGCACCGGCTCGCGCACCTTTGCCGGCGCTCGACCGTCTGGCGTTATCGTGGCGACGGCACCGCCAGGCCGCAGCAGCGTTGAGGCAGTAGCAGCAGCAGCGCCGCTCGGGCTCAAGGGTCACGGCGACGTGCAGATCGTCGCCGTCGAACATGGACCCGACATCACCGCCGCGAGCTTCATGCCTGCTAACCGGGACGCATGGGCTGACGAGCTCGATCTCGAGGGCGATGTGCAAGCTGAAGTAGGGGGCACGGCAGATGCACATGCCGCCGCAAGCGCAAGCGCGGACGCAGGGATAGGGATGCTCACACCGAGCTCGTCGCTCAACGCGGACCTCGCGGCGCTCGGCAAGCGCGCATCGTCCAGCAGCAACGGCTCGTCGCGCACCTCGCACTCGCCACAGCATCAACAGCAGCTGTCGTCGAAGAGCCTGACACCCGTCGCATCGCCCTCGCGCGCGCATGCGGCGCTCCTGGAGGAGCCTCAGACGCCCAGTGCGCTCTTCAGGGACTTGAATAGTAGCAACAGCAGCAGCCAGCAACAACAGCGTCTCCTGGCGATATCGCCATGGGCTTCGCCGTCCACGTCACCGTCCGCTTCGACGCTGCAGTTCGGCAGCACCAGCGGTTCATCCACCGTAATTGGAGCAGCATCCAAGCGTCTCAGCCGGCACAACCGTCGTGCAAGCGTCGCGACGAAGCGCGAGAGCATGGAGGTCATGGGCGGCCTGTTGCACGGACCTGCCGCTGCTGCTGCCGGCGTGACGGGCTACTCAACCGCCGAGCGCCGCCGCTCGGCGGCCCGGCTGTCCGGCATCATGCCTGCCAGTGCGCTCTTTGGCGACATTCCGCCTGCTGCGGGAACCAGCAGTGCAGGAAAGAGGAGAAGCACCGTGCGCATCTCCGTGCAGCGCGACTGGAACTGGCAGAGCGCCATCGCCGTTAATGGCAGCAACAGCAGCAACAGTGACGACATCGAGAGCCGCCTTTCTGCTCTCGACAAGCTCGAGGGAAAATCACCCAGTGCCAGCCTCAGCCTCAACCACGTCGCCAGCCCGGAAGCGGCAGCGGCGCAAGAAGCCCTCGCACAGTCCAGAGCAGCGCCGAAGCCGTTCCCGCTTATCGTCCCAGATACCATCACGCATGCCGGGTCCAACACACAGGTCCCGCTCGTCACACTCCAGGGCAACACGCCGACGCCCGGCCCGAACACTGCAGCCGCCAACAAGCAGTTCATGCCTGGCTCTGACTCGGCCGCTGCGTCGCACCTGTGTTTTAGCCTGCCGCACACCGCCGGCGGGCTCTGGCCACCGCTCCTCTTCGATCGCGACGGTGCCGCCCTGGGTAGCAGCGGCGACGGAGATGACATTGGCAAGGACGGCAGCACCGCTGACCAAGCCGAGCAGGCGTACGTTGCATGCGTGGATCAGCGAGGGAGCCGGAGCAGCGTGCAGCTGCCCGACTTTGATGAACTGCACGGGACCGAGGGCATGAACAAGCGTGCGAGCTTGAGCCTGTTGGAGATGAACGAGAAGGCTACCAGCAGCGCCGCCCCCGGCGCGGATGGCGCGGTAGCAGCAAGTACCTGGGAAAGCGTCAACGCCGTTCTAACGATGACGTCGTTCGGCATGCGCGACGCGCTCGACTCACTTGCGTCGCCACGCGCATCGCACCGTCTGCCCTCGCCACTCGCATCGCCACAGGCCCTGCCACTGCCAAAGTCCCCTCTCGCAGGCAGTGCGAGCAGCATCGGCCTGCCGTCGACGCCGACACCATCCAACGCGGACGACGCTGCCACCGCCACCGCTGAAGGGCTCGGCACGCTCGTCGAGGAGGAAGAGGACGAGGAGGATTACGCCGGATCGCCGTCCCAGCTCTCGGCGCTGGCGCTGCATAATGTCACGGCTGACTCACCTGATGGCACCCCTTCCCCTGACGCAGACGATCCATCATCGACTCCAGGACCAGCGACATCGCCTCGGCAGTCGGGCGCAAAGGGGATGGAGGAGCAGCAGCAGCCGCGAGATGAAGAGCGAAAGAGGCGCGAAGAGGAGCTGGCGCAGATCAAGCGCAATCGCCGCGCCAGCGCGCTGACGCCCAAGCCCATGAAGCTTAAGAGCAGGCCCGCCAGTCTGTTCCTTGCGCCGAGCATGCGCAACAGCAACAGCACCGGCCTCGCTGCTTCCGACTTCAGCCCCACGGCTGGCGCTGGTGTGTTCTCGTCTGCCACTGCCGCTACAGGCGCTGCCACTGCGGAAAGCGCGGTTGCCCAAGCAAAAGCCAACCCACTACAGCCTCCGGAAGCAGGCACGGTGCACATGGAGGAGGAGGACTCTGTCGGCGAGCTCAGGCTTGGATGGTCTATGGCCAAGGCGCAGCGAGCAAGCGCCAGTAAAGTGGCGTCACTTGCGGGCGATCATCAGCTCACTTCTCCGCCCAGCTCGTCCATCGGCTTGGATGCACGCAAGCGTACGTGGCGCATGTCAATGCCAGCTGTTGCAGGCTCTCTGTCTGGCTCTAGCGCTGGCGCAACCGGTGCACCACAGCAGCGTATCGGAATGCGCAGGCTCCAGCTTGGTTCGCTCAATACCGCATTGCCATCGACAGTCGAGACGAGCCACAGTTTCGCCAGTGACCTCAGCAGCAGCAGCAGCAGCGGCAGCAGTGGTGGTATTGGCGGGATAAGCATACCCTTCAGCAGTGGCAGCGGCAGCAGCAACGCGGGGCCTGTCAAGCGTCGCAGCAGCATCATCTACAAGAGCAGTGAGGCTAAACAGAGTACTCCACTTATCGGGTCCTCTGCGTCCAGTGGCGGCTTCAACCTTATGCGCAGCTCATCCAGCGATTCCATCAGCTCGACCATCTCATCTAGTGGTATTGTCGGAGCCTCTGCAGCAGCAGCTGCAGGCGGCATCTCGGCCGCAGCATGGGATGAGCTCAAGACGAGGGCACAGCGCGATGCTGCGCTGCTCGACAGCATGCGCAGGCAACTCGAGGCCGCACAGAAGGAGCTGGCGGGGGAGAAGCTGCGTGCCGAGCGCGAGTACACGGATCTCGAGCGGTTGATGCAAAACGAGAAGCTCAGCTTGGCAGCCAAGATCCAAGAGGCTGAACGGAACGCTTCGGCTCGTACAACAGAGGCGGAGACCGCACAGGCCGAACTGCAGAAGGTCCGCGAAGCCCTCGAGGAGACCGAAGCTGAGCGCGATACCTACCAAGAAGATGTCGATGGCTGGCGTACCCGCTGTGCTGACCTCGAGAAGAAGCTTGCAAGTGAGCGTAGTCGCGCTGAAGCCGAGACGCGAGCGCGACGGGGCGTGGCAGCCAAGGTCAAGCGTCTAATTGCACAGCTCGAAGCTACGGGTGCACAAGTTTCCCCCGAAGATCAGCTGCAACCGGAAGATGTCGCTCCGTCTGTGCTGGATCGTGTCACACCTGGCCACGTCTCGCGCTACAGTCCCTCTTCACCCATGGCGCCTGGCGCCAGTGGTTACTTCAGCCAGTCTTCCGCCATGCCGCCACCAGAACAGACAGTCAAGCTACTTGCAGACATGCGCCAGCAGATTTTCAACCTCGCTGGCACGCTTGAACATGAGCGCAGGGAGCGCGCAAAGGCTGCCGATGAATTGGAGTCGCTTCGCGCCCAGAGCAATCAAGAGCAGGGCCCTGAGCCCGCAGAACTGCCTCAACCAGCACCTGAGAGCTTCCACCGGGGTGACTCTAGCAGCCTTCCAGAGAACACTGTTCTGGAGTGTGAGCAACCTGCGATCACATCGCAAATGCCCATCACAACCGTCTCGCCTGGCCGTAGCAGCCGCAACAAGCGACATGTCTTTGCCTACGACTCTTCTACTGGCAGCCAGGAACACAGCTCCGCTTCGGCCGGTTCGCAGAGCTTGAGTAATACGACCGTCTCGGAAACCCCATTCGACGAGGAATCCTTCGCCAAAGCACAGGCAGCCCTGGCAGCGTCCGAAGAGGATGACTCGGAGGGTGATTTCAGTCTCGCAACCGGCCGTGGCACTCTGCAGACGCTGGACGAGGTGGAGGAGGAGGAAGCACCTAGCGACGGTGTGGCGAACGAGTCACTGTGCTCAGACGATGCCACGCCTGTGCGGCCCTCGATCGACGTCGAAGGAGGGGCCGTTAATGGTGACTTACACTTCGACGAAGATACCGCATGGGATGCTTCTAGCGAAGTCAAAGATGATCGCCTGCAGGGCCCGCCTTCTGTGAACAAGGTGCCCCTTGTGGCGCTCGAGGGCCACTTGCTCGATATGTCTAGTCCCAGGAGCAGCGATGGCAGAAGATCGACGATGTCCGTGACGATGCCTAGCTTGCAGCATACTTCCAGCCACCGGGACAGCGACGATAGCTCGTTTGACAGCCAAGGACCCGCATCTCCGCCAAATGGGCAGTCTGGTGACATGGACGACAGTGACTATGAAGATGTCCCAGAGCCATTTGAGGAGATGGAGGAGCGACCCGAGTTCATTCCGGAGTGGTCCTTCCACAAGGCGAGCAAGCACGCGCTGCGCCGTATGGCTGTCAATTCAACCAAGCGTAGCGTCAAGCACTCCAAGATTCCTAGTGTGGAAGACTTCTTTGGTATCATGAACGAGACAACTCTTCCGCCCTTGCCTTCATCATCAGACGCCCTCGATATGCCGCCCATCCACATCGACGCTGTCCCTTTCATGCATAGATACATTGGCTACGGAACTCGCTCAAGTGTACGATCCGCCTCCGTCAAGGGGGTGTCAGGCATCCCTGCGCCACGCTACAGCCCATACGATAGCTTCGAAGCGACAACGCGAGCCTCCATGTCCGAATCCTCAGATGGTGGCCGCCAATCAGTAGACTCCACCTCATCGTACCTCTCTCGCGCCACTGGCATCTTGTCGGGTGCAAGCGTTGGCCGCGTCTCGCAGGGTGTAACCAATGCTTTTAGCGGACTCGGTGGCTACCTCACGAAACAGGACGCTTTCTCAGTCGCGCAGGCGGGCAACTCGGCCAGCCAACCTCATCCAATGCAATCTGTCACTGAAGAGCGGGAACCTGCTATGTACTCGACGAAGCGCAGACAAGACACGGGCAGCTCCATCGCATCGTCAGCATCATCCACGCGCCCAGCAAGACAGTTTGTCCCTCGCTATGGCGGCCCACCTCTGATTGCAACACCCTCATGGGAATTAGACTTTACACACGCCACGGGTGGCGCAGGCAGCCACCCCGTAATTGTTTTGTGACAAGCTACGCAACTACTGTATTGTAATACTCATACGAAAGATTACGAATCTCTGATAAGAAGCACTTCGCTCAGTGATGGAATCATATAATTGCAGCCATTGGACGGAAGACTGCATAGTTCGACATGCGCACACGATTGAAGACACATCGAATCAAGGTGGAACATCAGCCATCCTGTCTATACATCGCATTCGATGCCGGCGTCGAGGTTCTACACCTGCCGGTCCGACAGGCGGCCACGTAGCGCAGCTGAAACATCTCGGAACTCTTTGAGCATTCTCGACCTCACAGTCTGCCACTGCTGCTCCCCACCCAAGGCTGCGGACAGCCACGATGGCGTGTGCAATGTGCTTTCACTTCCGAAACGTGAAGTCTTTGCGTCTTCCAGTTGCTCCGCAAGTGGCGACTTGCCGCTCGCACCCGATAGGACAGAAGCCTGCGGAGCAAGGTTATCAGCGGTCCGAGCTTGCTGATTGATAAACTCGATGCCAGGGAGCTCACCCTGAAAGCAAATTCTGCCGTGTGCAGAAGTTCTAAAGGTGTGGTCGACTGGTCCAAGAGTCTGTCCCAATCTGAGGTACCATCGGTCGGGCGTCTCGCGAATCGAGCTTCTGCAGATGTCAGCTGGTCGGAATTGTGAAGCAGAGCGTGCGTCAGACTTTACTGCGGGAGCCTGGAACGCATGCTTGAGTGACGTACGTTTGTAGTAGTCTCTCCTGTAAGCCCGGACGGACTCTGCACGGCGGAAGCGATAGACCAGACAAAGTTAGCCTGATGGTGCATGAATCGGCAGCGTCAGTCTTGCGGTCGATTCAGCGCATACACATCTCAGTCGACTCACGTTACAGCGCGGGCCTGAACCAAGAAGCTCCCATATCGAGGGCGCATCGGCGGGCATGTAAGATGGGAAAACGTTGAAATCTCGCTGGTCGTGTAAGACGGGCGATATGGTGCTGGGACCCTGACCTTGCGCCAGGATGGTCGCGGCGAGTCTTTTCGCGCCGTCAATGTCCTTGTTCGAAAGCTCACAGAGCATCAGCTCGGTGTTGAAGAGCTGACGCATCAAAGAGCCGTCGAGACACTCGTAAAATTCCAAGAGCTCCTCCGCTCGTGAGTAATTGTGGAAATGGAACGCCCTGAAGATCATTTGAGGTGTCTGAAACGAATCGCAACGTCAGTTGGTCCAAGTTCGGGCAAAGACGAGCAATGCTATTCCCTTCAACACGCACATCTTCTTTGTTCTCGTTGTAGATCCCCATGAACTTGTTGATCGTTGCTTGAAGGTCAGAGCCATTTGGAGATATGACAGAAGCGAAAGCCGAGCAGCGCTCAAAGAGCCAGTGGGTTAAGCTGTCTTGCTGCACGGATTTGACGCCAAGTTGGAGGAAATGTTCGAGTGCGAGAGGCCAAGCCCCAAGCAGGACGCAGATTCGAATAAGGAGGAGACGAAGGACGTAGCCCTTCGGCGAGTGTTGGAGTGCCTGCGTCAGCAGCTCGGCGGCGTCGTAAAGGTGTCGAAGGTGAGCGCTTGGGGGGAGTGCATCTCCTTCCGTTGCAGAGAGCGACAGCGAAAGTGACCACGCAGACACGAGAGCCTCCCCTGCAAGAAAAGCAAGGTCGTCTGCAGGATGCATCTCTGTCTTCGGGAGATCTCTTCCAAGAGGCAAAGCTCGCAGGTAATCTTCAAAATACTCCCGAGCTGAAGCTGTTTCCACTTCTAACATCTGGCGGCATTCCTCTGGCGTGGCGTCGGCCGTAGGATACGTGCGCAAGAGTCGCCGCAACTTCTGCGCGTTGATGTATCTCGTGAGTTCCTTTTCATCATCGAAAGGCAGGTCGGATCTCGACGTCGCCGCACGGACCCATCCGCCGCTTGACGTTAATGCGGTTCTCTCGTCTTGTGACAGGGTCAACACAGCAGGTCGGAGATCCTCGTATGCACATCGTTTACTGCTGAAGAGGTCAAAATAATCGTGTACTAAAATAGGCAAGCGATGTTTTGCAGCATCTTTGAGCACGGCAGCTGAAGATTCTGCTTGCCGAGCTTGCCGATCGATCTCTAAGCGCGCGAGAAAGAGCGCTCGCTCCTTCATCGCAGCTGCTTTTTTCTTGTTTTGCGCTTGCCGCTTTTTCTTGTTCTTGCTTCCCGCCGTACTTGATGCCGAAGGCGCAGGGGAAGCATCCTCCTTGTCTTCTTGCCGCACAACGGACGATGATGAACCAGTCGTTGGCAATTGTGTTGACACGGCCGCAATGTATGTAGGCAGAATCTCCTCCAGGAAGAGTCGCGTCTCTTCGACTGGATGAAAGCCATCTTCTATTTCACGTTCCCCGTTACCGGATTCCTGCTTGAAAGCCGCATCGACCAGGCGTACCAATGTCGCCCAATCACGATCACCGTGCTGTTTCACCTGGAGCATTGCTTCTTCTTTAATATCTTTCCACAATTGGAGCCGTCTCATAACTTCCTGCCGGATTTCTTTGATGTCCGGATTGCCAACTAGGCCTTGTACCGGTGTGCGAGTGTCATATGAGGGGGCCACGTCCTTCGGGTCGCGAAGGGGGTTCAGGCCGCAATGTATTCGACCAGCATCGGACTGCAAGGTTGCGAACGCTTCACGCCACTTTCCCTGCTTCGTGAGAGTCGAAAGAAGTATGTGGAACTGCTCGACTTCAGAAGTGGAGCCGTCGAAGTAGCTGAACAAGGCCATGTCAGGCTCTACCGGGCTCGTGGATGACAGGGAGGCGAAAAATGCTTCAACTGAGGTGTGCTTGAGGATCATTCGTTCTGCTAGTTCGAGTGACACCGCCGCACTCGGAGACGATGTGTCGCGATGCTGAGTATTTCACGCAATTATTCAGACACTTTCAAAAATTATCGTCTCCATCGCCTTGCGCTTACCATCAAGTGATAGCATACGACGCTCCACCAAAAGTAATGACCTGCTGGATCCCCCTTCACTGTCTTGGCCATTTCCGGAGGCCAGCTTCTCTTGCCCTTTGGCACTCCTGCAGCGCTAGAGAAGGTCTTGTACATCCTGATTGCAAGCTGCTGAGCGCGCTGATACTCTCGTGTGACAATAAGGGTTTCGAACGTTTTCTGACAAAGCTGCTCATCCTGCGGCTGCAGCTTGGCCGCTGTGTCGAGCAAGTCTGCGGAGACTGTCCTGTGACCATAACGATCGAGCACAGCAGTGAGAGGTAGTAGGACATCGTGGTCTGCTGTTCCCAGCCCAGCTGATGCTTGACTCAAAGCCGAGCTGATCGCTTCGTCGTCTCTCCGAAGTCTCATGAGAGCCAGCGCCTTAAGGGCCGCCGCCAGAGGGTTCTTCTTTGCGTCGGATTTGGCCGCTATATCGCTGTTCGATGTCGGCAAATGGTCGCCCAAAATTCTCTGGCATTCTCTCAGCGCACCTGTTGGACGTCCAGCGTCCAAGTTGGCGTAGATGGCCTGGCACTGTCGTTGCTGGACATTCAGCAGATGCGAAGGAGTACTGGCCGGAGCGGCAAGCTCAATGCGAGACTTGCCGCCCCCCCTCCCGTTGCTGGAGCTTGATTCCATCTGACCGCCGCGCTCCGATCCCTTTCTCCGCGCCTGATTCCATGGCCACCGGGCACCAAGCAATGTGGCTTCCTGGAAGAACAGATTCCCTTTCACATATTGCATACCATGATCGTAACGGGGTATGTCTCGTTGAGCTGTGCAGTGCGGAAGTGTGCTATCGGTAGACCTTGAAATGGGTTCCGAGTCCCGTGGGTTGAATAACAGTCACGTGGTCGTCAAACGCGTGCTTCATTGGAAAGCAACACGGCCATGCACAAGAAGGCACCCTGCTGGTCCCTTGACCTATTGACCTCATCCCCATCTCCCTATATTCTCCTTCTGCTCCCCGACTAAAACTAGTGGCCAGCTTCTGAATTGACATACATGGCATTCCTCGTATATGATGCTCTATGTGCTTAGCTAGCTCGCTGTCAACGACGCGAAACGCGTAATATCGCCACCGTTACCCGAGTCATCGATGCGGGCCGAAGCAAGAGCAACTTGCAAACATGGCTGACCGGCTGACCGCCCTTGCCGGCTTCCACGACTCGTCCTATTCAGTCGCATCAAACACTACAGCAGGAGATGCTTTGGGAGGTATACATGACGGAAATGTGACACAGGCCGACGCGTCCGCCGGAGGACGGCCGATGCCTGCCTTACCGCCAGGAATGGAGACAGAGGCGAGTGTTAGCTTGATGCCTCCTCCGGCTGTCCCTCAGCGCAATGGCACCAGTGGCACTGCTGGCGGCGCGACAAATACCTTTAATCCAGCCACATCTTCCGCAAGCAAGGCCGCCCGCGCGAAAACCCCACCACCAGCTCCCACGAGTAAGCAGCAACAGCCGCCAGACACTGCGCAGAAGCCAGACACGCGTCGAAGGTATGGCATCACGATCGGCGGGCTCGCTGGAGATCCAGGCGCTGCAGGAGGTCTCTCTCTCGGTGAGGATGAAGATGAAGACGCAAGCGAGATGGCGGGAGGGGTCGAAATCGTTGGTGGTGCAGGTGAGCTGCAGAAAATGCTGGTGCGCAACACTGGGGTTGGTGTAGGGAGCAAGTCCGGCACACCTGCCCTTGGTGATGTGACCAGCGCCAGTGCCAGTGGTGTTGGTGTAGCTGGTGCAGAGGACTCTGGTCAATGGGGCTCGCGTGCGATGAATCGACGGGTCGCGCAAGGGACAAACCTGAAGCAATTGCAGGCTCGAATCGACTCCCTCACCACTGAGCGCGATGACCTTAAAATCGAAGTCGACTTCCATCGACGAAAGGGGAGCATAGGAGACATCGCCAGCGAGGTCATTTCGTTAAGGCAGGAGAAATTAACGTACGTTAAGAAGGTCATCAACCTCAATGACATCGTCAAGAAACAAGACAAAGTGATGACGCAACTGCGAAAGGCGAACAAGTTCTGGGAAGGAAAGAAAGTGGAGGATTGGAAGAACATGGAGGACGAGCTCCACGCACTTAGGAAACAAGCAGAGTTGCAAGCCCGGGAAAATGACAAATTGCAAGAAGAAGTCCAATTCTTCAAGAATCTGCGCGAGGATCGGAGCCGCGAGGATCGCAGTCGGTCCAGTGTTCGTGTCGGCGGTAAGGCTACCATACAGGAACTCGAGCAAGAAGTAGAAGCCTTGAAGGAGGACCAAAAGGTGGAACTGTACAAGCTGGAGACCGCGCTTGCCGACATGGAGCAGCAGCGCGATGACCTTGCAGACCAGCTCGAAGAATTGCGCCTTAGCAAGCGTGGCGCGGCCGGCGGTCGACGCAGCCTCAAAAGCGCCGAGGATAGCGACGCAGATGAGTCAAACGCCACACTCGGCACAGCTGCCGCGGAGCGCTCAGCGATCATCAGGCGAAAAGAAGAGACAATTAAGGATCTTGAAGAGCGTGAGGCGGAACTCAAGATGCAGCTGGAGGCTCTGCGCACAGACTTGGACAGCACACAGCGCCGCGAAGATCAGTTGCGCATGAAAAATGTAGACCTTAAGGCGACGGAAGAAGCGCTGGAGCGTGAGATCAAGTTCCTCAAGGACAAGATCCAGCTGTCCGAGCGCAGATTGGAGGAAGAGGGTGAAGATGCAAGCCGTGAGATGATGGCGATGCAGAATATCCTCGAGGAGCGCATGGCAAACGAAGTGCAGCATTGGAAGGACGAGCTGACAAGCTGGAAGCTCAAGCACGAGAGGCAGGAGCAACGCGTCGAACAGCTCGAGGTCGACCGAGAAGAGTGGGAAGCCAAGTACACAAATCTGGATTATGAGCTCACCAAAGTCGAACAGGAGTACCAAGCAGTTGTCAAGGTGAGTGATGGTTGCATCACTCGTTCCTTTGCCGCGCGATCGCATCAGAGAGCTTATACTGTTGTTCATCCAAATTAGCGTCTGGACGAGGTGGAAAAAGAAGCTGATGATCTCGAGCAAGATGTTGAAGAGCAAAAGCAGACCATCGAGCAGCTTGAAGACGACCTGGACTTACACGCTGGAGACTTAGAATACGCGAATGGCGAGGTTGCTAGGGTGAGGCATGGCTGGACATTCGTTAAGGCAGGCATTCGCTCAAAGCTAACGGCGTTGTTCCTCAACCAGTTATCTGATCTTCTAGGTCACGTTGAACAAGAGCGGGATACCAAGGCTGATGAGATTGATCAGCTCAATGCTGAACTGGACGAGGCGGAGATGAAAGCAGAGCAAGCGGAGCGCAGAGATCAGGCCTTGAAAGACGTGAGTGCCAATTCTCACTGCGCTTTGGTCTGTGGTCGACTGAATCAGCCATTGCTTGTTATCACAGCGCCTGAACGACGCGCAACTTCTCCTTGATGAACGCGAGGCTAAGCTTGAGGAGCTATCTGAAGCATATGAAGTTGTGCTTGCTAACAAGGAGCAACTTGCCAACGACTACCACGAAATGAAAGAGGAGCTTGGCAGCCTGAAGGCCAAGCTCACGCACTCGCAAGATGAGCTTGAGCAAACCCTTGAGGACCTCCGAGCGGAGGAGCGCTTGAACCAGCAGCAAGCGGATGACTACGCAATGCAGCTCAAGCAGAGAGAGGAGGAGTATCAGTCCAATCTTAAGAGCAAGGACATGGATGTTGCAGCATTGGAGAATCATGCCGACAATCTCAAAGAAGACGTCACGAATCTGAAGGAAGACTTGCACAAACTGCAATCCGCTTTGCGAGACCAAGCCGACCAGAGTCAGCGTCTGGGCCAGAGCCACGTCAACGACAGATATGCTCTGGAGCTGGAGATCGACCGACTAAAGCGAGAAGTCGCAGCACTAGAGAGAGAGCTCGAATCAGCAAGCAGGGCGGCTGAGAGGAAGGAAGACTTGCTTAAGGAGAAAGATGCTGCAGGAATCAAAGCTGTGAGTAGGACGACCAGCACTGCCTCTCTTAAACAAAGAAGATTGGCTTACCTTGCTTTGCTCGTTAGAACACCGACCTGCGAGACCTCGTGAGCAAGCTTGCCTCGGAACAACAGGCTCATCTCGGGCTCTCTGATCGGTTCGAAGCACAGAAGAAGGTGGGCTGCTTCCTCGAGAGAATTTTGCATATGTGCATGTTGACTTAATGCCCGACTCCCAGGCCCTTCGCGAAGCGCAAGAGGAAGCCGAGGAAGCTCGGGCGAAGCTGGAGGAGCTCGAGCACCAACGATCCGAGTACGAGCGCAACAAGAGCCATGCCAATGAACAAGCGGTCGGCCAACTCAAGGAGCGCAACACATTGTTGCTCACGATTTACCAAAGTCTCGGTCGCACCCTTGGCGCCGACAAGGGCTTGGGAGTGAGCGTCATCGGATTCACGGCAGAAGCCGCTGGCAACTATCTGACTCTTGATTCTTTCGCAGCGCAAACGAGACGATGCAGACCTCAAACCATTCACCAACTTTGGCATCTTCCATGATAGCCTCTTGTCTCGGATGAGGCGGCTTGGAGAGCTTCGGACGCACTTCGACACCAAGGCAAAAGAGATGGAGGCCAAGTTCCTGGAGCACTTCAGGTGAGTGACACCTCTCAAGGTCAGGAAACTACTTCGCTGACGTAAATGTTCGCGATGTATAGTGCAATCAAGAAGCAGCAGGACGGGCAGATGCGCCACATTAATCGTCTCGAGCAAACACTGAAGACAGCGTCCGACAAACAAGGAATCTGGCGATCGCGCATAGTTGCGAAACAAGCCGAGTTGGACGCTGCCAAGTCCACAAATAATGAGCTGCAGCAGCAGATCTCCTCGCTTAAGACTCGAACGGTGTTGTCTTCTCCATCATCGAACTCCAAGATCACCAATCTCAACTCGCGCGCGAACAATGCAGAACGCAAGCTTGCAGCGGCACAGACCTCTCAGCAACATGCGGAAGACCGCCTGGAGGAAACCAAACGCAGATTCGAGCAGGACGAGTCCAAGTGGGTGGCCAGAATCAAAGAGCTTGAGCTGAGATGCAAAGCTGCGGAAGAGAAAGCTTCGAGGGATCGGTCGAGCGCGAAGGAACGTCTGAAGGCTCTAGAGGAGCAGAAGCGGTGAGATCGAGCTACCCTTGTGGATACGCAGCTCGTCAGGCGCTCACACCCCCTCTCATCTGAACCCAGACGAGCCGAAGCGGATCTTCTTCGATCAAACAAGCAGTCAAAGCAGCTCGATACAGTGTTACCGCCAACGTCAGAAGCTGTAGGCCAGCCATTGGATTATTGAGAGCGTAGCGCGACCGTATGGGCTTGGTTTTGCGAATGTTGTATGGTTATGCTTGCATCTCGGTAAGATACATATTTGTTATGCAACGTTACGTCTGTCCTGTGGACATGCAGGAAGTGCAGTACATCCATAATCTGTTGCCTTCACAGCAAACCAGGGGCGAGTGCGGCATCGTGTGCCTTCGTCAATCGCCTTTGGAGCCTTGATCGGGATCCAGCAGTAAAGGCTTGCATTTCTCGCTCAGTCCTTCCACTTGAACACTAAGCAGCGCACGATTATGAAGGTATATCAGAAGAGGAATGAAGGAGTGCTCTCAACCACAGACTCACCATCATCATCCAAGTCAATTCCAATACCCAGGCCCATCGGCTCGCCGAGGCCCTCTTTGTCCGAGTCGCGATCCATTCCAGCGATGCGCGCCAGCTTCTTCGAAGATGCCGGAATTTGAATGCCGCTCAGCGAGCTCAATGCACCGCCGGGGTATCGACGCTCGTCATCGCCTCTGGGCGTCTTGATAAGCGGGCTGGATGAGAACAGATCGGTGCGGATGTTGCTCGACTCGCGTTCATGGTGTGTATCACGCACCGAGGACACACTCGGCGCCGTGGGTGATCCCAGCGTGCGGTTGTGCAATTCTGGCGTGCGAAGCAGCGAAGAACCGTAGAAGCCGTTAGAGACGCCTCGCGCCCTAGCAGCTCGCGTGGACGAGCTGGGAGACTGCAGGAGCCAAGCGCGGTTTTGAGGATCCATCTTGTCGCCCACGTCGCGCTGGTCCAGACCTCCGCTACTGTAAACGAGACTGGGCATGCCGATGCTGTAAGCCGAGTGCTCCGTGCTGAAGACGCCGCCAAGGAAATCGCGACTGGGGGTACTGAGCGCGCCAGGTAAGCCCCATCCATGGCTGTTCTCGCGCAGCCGAGCGCTACGAGATGGAGTCTGCGCAGCGGCTCGCGGTGTTACCGAGCTCGGCCAAACGGAGCCGTGGTCCAATCGAGAAGGCGTAGAAAAGATATCGTCAACGACAGCATCTGTGACGAGCTCGTCATCGGAGGAGTCGAGGACGGGCCGAGCAGCTGCTGCAAAAGCACTGTGCGCCGAGCCTCGAGTGGAGCCACGAGAAGGCGTGGACGCAAAGCCAAATTGCAGCGAACTGTCAGCGTTGCGACTCGATGTCCGCATGGGCGAATTCCAGTCTGAGCGCTGCAAGCCAGCGGCAAGCGCGTTGGGGATCGCATGCGCATCGGCAACAGCGACTACTGGGTCCTGCTGATGCGTGCAGGTGACGTCTGTGGGCACACGGCTGCTCACAGGGGCGGCGAGAAGGCCAGTAGACATGCACGAGTGCGAGGCAGAGTGGACGCTCTTGCGCTCCAGGGGGGAGCCCGGCTCGTGGAGCTGCCAGCCAAAGCGTTCTGCACGTGCACGGCCGGCAGCGGCGCTGTTTCTGCTTGCGCCATGACGGGCAGAAGAGAGAATGGGTGGGCTGGGGGCGAGCGCCAGAGCGGATGCGAGGCCATCCGAGCGCGCCGCGATGGGCGAGTTGGTTGGTTGAGCAAACACCGGTTCGCCGCTCCGCTGCGACATTTGATTGATGGCGAAACGATGCGAGCGTAGGATGGAAGGAGTGTTGATCGAGGCGAGCCCACCGGAATACGCGCTTGAGAGGGGGGTCGTCTTTGCACTAGTTCGGACTACGCAGCCATGGCAGTGCCATTGCTCATCAGGATTGTCGGTGTCCTTGAACCCGACGCAGGGCATGTGGTACCACCGCTCGCAGGTGTCGCACTGCACCATAGGCGCAGTCTCTTCGTTGAGGCCACAGAAGCAGCCAACAAAAGCGGCGCTAGCATCATGCCGAGACAGCGGCAGAGGCGTAGAGAGCGCCATGTATCTCTCGTCTGAATCAATGCGTTTTCGCTTACTAACGCGCTTCGAGCCTTTGCCTTTGCCCTTGCCCTTGCTCTTCGCCTGCTTGCCCTCTCCAGCCCGAATGACAGACGAAGCGCCTGTTTTGGCGCTGGCCGCAGCTGAGCTCGGAAGCGCAGCGACGCTCTGCGCAGCGATGGCCGCTGCTTCTGCTTCGCGGATGGCTGCCTTCCTCGCGCGGTCTGCGAGCGCCTTGGAGATCATCGGATGGCGAAGGCGATCCCCACTAGCGCCACGGGTTCGATGATGGGGCACGACGTGCAGTCGATCGCTGACCGCCTGCTGTGAAGTAGACAGAGAACTGTCGTCCGGTACGGCGACTGCTGAAGCGGAAGCGGAAGAAGGGTCGCTGTGACTCCGTTGACGAGGGAGGTGCTGCCGCTGCAGCACCGCCTCATGATCCGCCTCCTCGTCCTCCGCTTCATCTCCGCCTTCGTCACCCTCATCACTGTGACTCGCCAGCCACATCTTGACGATCTGCAGCCGCTCCAGGCGACGCGCGTTTGCATGCTCGATTGCAGCGGACCACGGGCCGCACGGGCTGTCGGGCCAGTCGAGTGCAGGGAGACGCGCTTGCAGCGGAGAGAGGTGATGAGCGAGACGCGGCTTGAACGCCGCCGCCGCCGCCCCTGCTGCTGCTGATGCGCTCGAGAGCATTGTCGACTGCTGTTGTGACCGCGATTGCTGCCGCTGCGTGCGGGCAATGATGCTCCCAAGCAGCGAGACGTGTCTCTCGGTCCGATCGCTCAATTCGCCAGCAGCGTCGGCGAGCGCGCTATGTGTGAGCCCGTTGATCATTGTCATTGCACGCATGCCAGCGCAGGCGCCTCCCCGACCGACGTGCCTCGCTCTGACGACGCTAGGAGAGCCGCACTCGGAAGCGGGGAACTGCGACGCGATGGAAAGGCTCGGACTGGGTCCAGACATGGTAGTCGATGCGGACGCGGGCGCACACCGAGCAGCCGCAGACGCAAAAGTCGTAGCTCCACATGTAGAATCCGCGCCGGCGCTCGTGGTGGCTGGCTGCGTGAGCGCGGTGCTGGCGCTTTCGGTCGTACTGGCACTGGTGTCCATGCTGCTTGTGCTGCTGCTTGTGCTGTCTATGTTTGCATGGCACGACGAAGACGAGGCCAACGCCGCTGCAGCCGCAGCCGAGGACACCGCTGGAGCAACGGCCCTAGCGACAGCGACGCGCCCGACGCCCTCGATGTGCATAGCGACCATCTTGGTTCTCGCTCCGTCGGTGACGCCGCTCCTAGCTGCCAGTAAGCCGGGTGCAGAAAAGGAGGCTGAGGCGAACGAGTCAAGCGAGAGTGCGCTATCGCTGTCCCTGTCAGGCCAGCCTTGGAAGGCGGTGCGTGTGGCATTACCGTTAGAGGAGGATAGCAGCGGCATGCCTGCACCGAGTCCGGCAGAAACGACAGCAACAGACGTAGGCGGTGAGCTGTCCGTCTTGAACCCGACCAGATACTCCTCGAGCAGGTCATTCGCTTCCACCTCGTTGTGCAGGTATGAGTAAGAATGCGGATGGTGAGCACAGCGCTCTCTGCGTTGCATGTAGCGCTCGTCGTACGCAAAGCGCGCATCGCTCTCGCCTCCACGCCTGTCCTCATGGCTCTGCCTGTCCTCGTGCTCCAATTCGTGCTCACCACGCCCTTCGCCCGAGGCGGCCAGGTAGGCCAGTGCAGAGGCGTCCGGAGCCTGCTGCAAGCTTAGCGCCGTAGCCCAGCCGCGCAAGTCGTGGAGCGTTGCTTTGGTCAAAATGCGCTGCGAGTGCTTCGATGGCTGCTGTTGCGGATGGTGCGAAGGATGTGAGGGTCTGGCGCTGGACATGCCCCTGGACGCTGCTGCTGCTGGCGAGAAGAACGAAAGGTCGCTTGAACCAGTGTAAAACTTGGCTGGTACGAGAGTGGCGGCGCTGTGCCGGCTGCTGCTACCCTCCAGTGCGACAGCTGCAGACTTCTTGGAGCGTCTCTTAGGCATGGGTTTTGGCGTCCTCGGAAGCGCTTGGCTGCTGTACTCCTGGTCCCCCTCGGCGCCAAGGAGATCTTCGACGCTACCAGGCGTGTTGTTGAGCGGCTGTACAAGGCGGTCAGAGCTAGGTAGCAGCGGTGTGCCCCAGCCGAGATGAACATTAGCGATACGCCTGCCTTTTCGCGGCGTATCCAGCACGTCCTTCTCTGCTCGTCGACGACTCTTTGCGTTGCCGCTGCGATGGCGTCCATCTGTCATTGCGCCGGCGTCGGAAGAAGAGGTGCTGGGAGCGAAGGGAGACACATCTGTTTCGGCTGCAGAGATTGAGGCGGGCGTTGCAAGGAACGGGCCATATGATGGGGTTACAGCGGCAGTGATATCCCCAGCGCGAGGTCCCATCTCGCGGCGGCGGCGACTGCTGATGGTGCCGCTTGTTGAGCTCGCGACGCTCTCCAGCGAGTGCGGGGGTGTGGAAGGTGGCATGTTCAGAGCCGGTTGATAAGAGTAAATCGTGCGTCGCTGTTGCTGCTGACTGCTGCTTGGCGTCGAAGATGCTCCTGAGGGGGGCGGAGTAGCGATGGACCCGCTGTGGCCCTGGCCTGCAACCAAGCTCTTGGGGTGCTGCGTCGCTTGCATATTGTTGTAAAAGCTTCGATCCAATCGTCAGCAGCGCGGGGTTCTTTTAAGAAACGGACGGTGGATCACTGTCCTATTAGAGGTGCTGCTCAGCGGTGATAGACTTTGGGCTAGCAGTTAGATGGCGCGACTTACGATGCGGACACACAATCGAGGAGAGGTTCTTGATTTCACGCTGACAAAGAGTGCTTGCTGATCAAAACAGATGGACATCCACCAACGAGACGGGAATGAGTCGAACCTTTGAAAAGAGGGGTGCCGAGAAGAAGCGAAGATGACAAAGCGAAGGCACTGAAAGCGAGAGACCGAGTGGAGAAATTGCAATCGCGGGAAGGGCTAGAACTCGGCTGGGTGTTTGGATGTCAGGGAAAGAGAATGCGCCGTCGGCGTTGTTCCAGCAACTGCTGCGCTTGAAGCAACGATCACGCTCCCGATGAACGCGGGATACGAGGAGGCTGCTGGTATCCAGTGCTGATATCAACCTCAACCAAATGAAATTGACGGGCGATGGACAACGTCGCAATGCGTCGCAGCGAGTCTAGCGGATGCGAGAAAGAAATAAAGTCGAATATGAATGGATGAAGAGATGGATGACCTTTGCACATTATTAACGCCAGCTGCCGCACACGCACACACACACACACCACACGCACGACACTTCATCGATTGCCACGCTTGAAGCTGGGCGGCCCCACGCTTGCAACTTCTACAGGTCGACTGGAAACCTACTATACGGTGTTTACAGTGTGTACATTGAGGGTGTATGTATGTGTTACGTATGTGTGATTCAGGGATCGAATGTGATATGATATGCCAGACACTACCAAGGAGCACGAATGATCCTCGGGCTCAGAGCCTCTCGACATGATGCGCACTCCTCGAGTCGAGAGCAGGACCCCGTCCGCGCACGTCCTCTGGACTGTCCGAGTGAGGAGTTTCCCTTTGCTGCAGGCGAGATCGCTTTTGGGGTGTACTGGGCAGCCTGCTGGCGAAGGCCATTTCTGTTTCACCTCTGCACGGGCGGACAGGCATAAGAGGGCAAGGCGGCGTTCTGTCCAACCAAGTGTTCACCCCGAAGCCATCCTTCCATTGGTGAGACTGGCACAGTTCCCAAAAGCTTGATTCGATCTGACCGAGTCAAATCGGCGCGTGCGTAGATGCGTAGTGTGTGACGCGGGAAACGTCGAATGAGAGATGGGACCGCACGAGCACGGAGGCAGTAGCTCGCACAAAAATGCGCGCAGCAACAGCGATGGGCCACCTGCAAATTGCGAGACGCGGCAATGTTAAACGTAACACACCTGTTTTGGCAGCCCACCCGCGCATCTCTCCCACAGTGCCTTGCAAGAAAGGGGGGAAGGAGAGGAGGGAAAAAATGTCCGACCATCCCCAGACAAAAAAAAAACGAAACGCGTATCACACGTATCGTGCATACGATTGTGGCGCATCGTGTGAGCGTTTGGGCACCCCCGAGTGCGCGCACTGTCTGTCTCTCGCTCAGAGCCACGCAGCGAGCATGACACACACTCCCATCTGCGATTGCGGTCGTTCATCAACCAAACTCACACCGGCCAAACAAGACACCACACGCTCCTTCCGTAGGAGATGGTCTATGTATCGACTGTTATGGCTCTCAAATCTCAACTGGATCCGATAAACTCCAAAACGGCCACTGTATTTACCTGTTCTTCGCCAGCAGTCCTAGTCCATGGTTCTTTCAAATACATCCGCTCGCGCCTCGTAAACAAGCGCATTGGCATCATACAAGGAGCATTCGACGTCCGAAATTTGGACAATTGAAACAGCACAGCGCTGTGTATTTCCACCTGGCATTGTGCACCTCCCATTCCTTCACACGCATCCCAGCACGTGGATCGACGCTTGTGTGGAAGCAACACACCGGACTATTCTTTAGCCCATTGGAAACGACTCCTGGCCCGTCTGTGCGTCGCAGCCTCTTCTGTGCCCCAATTTCGCGACTATTTCCCGAAACAGCAATCCGCAACCTGGTCACAGACTGACACGACGCAGGGCGCCGCAGGCAGCAAGCAGTAGGTGAAGGGAAATGGGCGCCGCGCGGGAGGCTCCGCCTGCGAAAAATGCCCGAAAATGGTCTTGCGAACGGACCAGGACAACAGTGCTCCGTGTTCCGTGTTCCGTGAGTACACGTCGCGTCACGTTGGAATGCTCATGCGACGCGTCACATGCACAAACCCTAAAAGAACTTTTGTAAACAGCGGTGATGTGTCAACTGTTGAGCCTCAAGGGCGAGAAGCGCTTCGTGCTTGCCCCGCGCGCGACCTAGGTGTGAAAGGCCCTTCATATTGGTTGATGCGTTTATGCTTGCGAGGGCTGGGTTGCATGCACGTTGAACAGTTGACCAGTCGTAGCAATTGCGAGGGGTGGTGAGGCGAAGACTGTCGTCTTGGATGGTCTTGGCACGGTGCAAATGCCAGTTGGAGGTGAGTCAAGTATGCCAAATATACCGCGAGCTTGAGTCCCGCGGCTGCTGCCTCCGTGACCGGACCCAATCGAGCGGTGTGAGAATGCCATGGCACACGTTTGTATGGGTGCCACGGCGCTCATCTGTGAGTTACAAACTGGTCATTTCAATGATGCGGACCTCTGCCGCCCTCCCGCCGATTGGCGGACTTCGACGATGTGCAGACGTCGACCAGAAGCGACAAGCTCGCACCACGCTCCACCTCAGCTCTCGAAGGAGGCAGCACACCGGGGCGCAAGCTGATCGCTTTCTGCCAAGTCGGCACATCGGAAAGAAGATCGTCTATGTGCAAGTTTTGAATGTTCGGCATCGATCCAGTCAGTCCAATGTTTGCTCCTGGGGCACTCCTCCGAGTTGAGCTGGGTGTATTGTTATAAATGAGCGCGCCATACGGTGCTACATAGATGGACAATGGTATCTGGGACGGCGCTCTGGGCATGTTTGATTGGGTAGTGCGAACCAATGAGCGATCCCGCCTGTCGATGAGACCATTGCGTACTGGGTTCTCAGACGGAAGAGCTGTCAGAACTGTCAATAGAGACAAAGAAGTGTCATCAATTCTCCGCCATAATATGCAAAACCGCCTTGATCAACACTTGGAAGCTAACAAAGGTACAACTAAAAAACAGCACGACGTGTACGCTGGCTGGATGTACAATAAATTACGGTTGTAAGGTCGTGGTCCCATGTCGACCTTTCGTCTAACCCAAAGCCATCCCATTTCGCAGCGAGACCAAAGCGTACCCGCGCCTGCATTTTCGCTGAGATCCGCGGCCGCCTGCTGCTGGGTCAGAGACTGCTTTGGGTGAGACTTAGTGAAGTCCTAAGCCAGCATGTCAATGTTCGCTCGACTCTCGTCATCTCCCCCATCTGGCCTCTTTTCAATTCACCATGCTAGGATTGCGTTTACGATTCTGCTCTGGGTGGAACGACACCAGGTCACAAAAAAGAAATTCCACCAGGAACCAGGAATCGCAGGTTCCGGAACCAGAAAGTGATTTCTGGTGAAACCAACCAGACCAATATTTCTCTCGCTCCAGCGGACCAGTTCCGTAAACGCACACTAGATTCCCACTGAACATCGATAACACGCCAGCCTGTGAACTAAGAACTTTCGTGTTCTTGGTTTGACGAGCAGTCATCTGCGGTTGACCGTGGTGATGCGGTGAGGTCTATTGCACTTTGATCAACAACGCCTTCCGGAACCTCGTGACCTGTTCAAGGCGCATGGATGCTGCAGATGACATTCTTCTTCCTACGAGCTCAAGTGCCCTGCGCGACTTCAGTCATGATTCAGCAGTCGTATTCGAGCACATCTGGCCGCGCGATGCTCAGATGGAGTCGTCAACGCTCGGCGCGATGGCCAGCGCCGTCGGACCTTCTACCTATCGCTGCTTCCGTCCCACCAGCGATACGACCGGCATACGGGCATCAGCGCAGAATGCTCTGCATCGCTTGTGCGAACCCGCTTGACTCGACCTACAACAAGAACAATCTGCAATGGGCAGGTCCAAGTGACCTCTCAGTGCTCTTCAGCCGGGCCAGAGGGGGCAGAGCTGATGGTCACATGACCGGCACTGTTACCCTTGGCGCAGCCCATGCTCTTTCAACTGCATGTGTACATACAAGCGCGCAAGCCTTCAAGTACAGCACAAGTCGCTCAAAGGCTTCTCCTCCTCCACCTGCTCCCGAGCGTTTCAAAGGCCCATCGTCTTCGCCACTGCCACCGCCGCCTCCCAGCGCACCGATCCGCGATGGGAGCATCGAGGCAGAATACGTGCGCCTTGTTCTACCCGTACCAGACGGTGCGCTACTCGAACAGCTTCCTAATATTGCAAGGCATGCCCCGGAACATTCGGATTCTTCAGCAACACGAAGCACAGATGAAGATGGGCAGTCCAAGGAGAAGCGGGACAAGCAAGGCGGGCTATCGCCTCCACTAGCGCCACGGGAGATATTAGCGCGGGTAGATAGAAAGAATTTCTGGTTGATACAGGTGGCTGCTCCACCAAAAGGCGCGGCGCCTATCGTCAAGCTCATGAACAAAAAAGAGGTCCACGAGAAAAGTCGGGGTGGGAGCAAAGGCGGCGCAGCTGCCAAAGCTGCTGGGGCTGTAAGCCCTGCTGCCCATGCGAACGCAGCAGCGAAAGCTGACAGCGAACAAAGTGAGGGGGGCGATGGCTCCCAAGCCCCCACGGCTGGCGTCGGCGCATCACCGCCATTGAAGCAAAAGGAGCTCTCACTGAGCTGGTCTGTGTCGCGGCATGATCTCCAGCACAAAGTCGAGCGATGCGCCGCCGACTGCTCGCAAAAGGGCAACAAATGGCGCATCTCCATCTCCCTGCAAAGTCGAAAGCAGCGATTTGACTGGTTCGCAACGGGTGCGGAGGCCTTGCATCATGCTTTAATGAAGGACATCGAAAGGATCATGACTGCGGGCAACCCGCCGGACAAGGACGGAAAGATGACCGGTTGGGTGGTCAAGAGAGAAGGCGAGATCAGGTGGCAGACTGCCACCACTGCCATCTTCAACTTTACGCCCATCGGAAAGAAGCGTGGGTGAAGTGAATGAACTCACGCTGCCATCGACAACGCATGTAAATATCAACATTACGCAATTCGTGGCCTGTATGAGGCTAGACATTCATGTTCTGTTGCTCTTTGTCCGCTGTGCTTGTCTCGCACCCTGCACATAATTGCAGCTATGGCTCGAGTGGGTTGGGCTGATACATGACGGGGTAGGCCTTGCCTCGCACAGCCCAAAGCCCCCAATTGGCCTTCACAGCGACACGTGGGTCAAAGTCAGCTATCATCGGATGAAATGATAGAAGAACGGCAGACAATTAGCATGCATGAGCAAGCCCACAAACCTCACCAGACAGTGTAACTCACCCACGGCCCATTGCTGGCTAGCAAATACATTCTCTCCTGGCGTGATCAGCCACTCAAATTCCCCCCTCACACCTTCCACGCTCTCGAAAGCGAGTACGTCCCGCTCCACATCAGCAGGCGAGAATCCCGTCGAGATGAGTGCACACTTGGTGCTCAGGATCTGTTGGATGGCCAGCGCCCATTCACGCTGTGCTTGAACGATTGGAGCAGTGGTCAGCGAAGTGAGCGGATCGGTCGTATAACGCGGTACAGCGGGGGGTGGTTCGCGCGCGGGTACATCGCCACCGGCAGGTGCTGCGTCTGGCTCGACCGATCGAAGATGCTGGTTGCCGGCAGCGCCGGCATAGTACGTCTCGCGCGCCTCCTTTGTCCGCTTGGCGTCCTGCTCCTCCTCAAGCCTTGCTTGCGCCATCTCGTCGACGGCCACTTGGCTCGGGAAACCAAAGCCTGGGGAAAAGGCAAAGAAGACGTCCGTGTATGGATCGAAGGGCTCGAGTTGCGCGTGAACTTGCTCATAGTTGCATTGCAATGTCGTCAGCGTCAGACCTTCCGATACGACCAGCGATCGACTGGGCACACCCCAATTCGCCTTGCGCAAGCGATTCTTGTGCGCCGATACGTGCTGCGGCCCACCCGTGACGGCATTCATGTCAATCTTGTCCTTCTCGGAGACGGCTGGGCCGGCCGGGTGGAGCGGGTCGACGGGGATGACTGCTTCTGGACCGATGAGGAAGACGTGGAGGGGTACCCCTGGGAAACAGTAGGTGAGCTGGTCCCACACTGCTGGTGGCAGTGTCGCCTCTGCCCGTGCACCGACAACAAAGATGCGAACAACGTCCAACGAAGGCTTCTCGCCAACTTGCGGATGAAGAGTCTGCCTTAGCGCTGCATGGAAGGGAGTTCAAATGTAAACGTCTCGCATGAAGCTGCACTCGTTTATAAACACTCACCAATCATGCTCCTGAGGCCTTCGTGAGTCAGGCGCGAGCTCCGCTTCGTGTAAGGGCTGTTCTCATGAATCACCCCAGACACTGTGCAAGGGAAAGTGAGTAGCTTGGAAACGTGCCGTCTGGACCGTTCCGTCTCGATGCTGGTGAAGTTTCTCGTGTAGAAGAACACGTCCCAATTGCTCATGTTGATCACCTCCTCGAATCCTTGTGGGCCTGGTAGCTTGAATTCGTGCATCTCTCTCCCGCTTCGTAGATCGTGCTCGTCCTCATTTGCTTCCCGCAGCCTGGTGACGTACTTGCCATGCTCTGGGTCTTCCCTCCATTCCTTCTCGCTGTAGTGCGTAGGCCAGCCGCAGTCGGGACACTCGAATCGAACCGGTCTGCGGACGCCGTCTCGAGCCATACTGACCGGGCACGGAGCAAGCGCCCGGACTCGTTCTCCACGCGCTTGCATGGCCGGGATCGGAGACTTGGATAGAGGGTGGAAGAGGTCATCTTGGCTGAGAATCGGCTGCCGACGAGGGAAAGCGGTTTCTTGTTCTGCAGCACTGCTTTTCTTTCCAAAGGAAAGACCGAAGAGAGAACGTTGCTGGGGTGCAGGAAGCGTGGAAGGCCCGCTCAGAGTCGACCCGTGCTGAAAGGCCCCGTTGCGCGTGAAGAAGCTCGCCGAGAGCGACCTCGAAGTGCCGGCCCTCGTCATCTTGACCGTGTTCACTGCCTTTGGCAGTAGGTCAGCTGTAGATGCAATCTCAGTACCAGACCGTTAACGATCGCACCGTTGACAGTATGCGTGAATATGGAATGATGATGTGCATTTGAAAATCTGAGATCGTCTGAAGGGTTTTGGAGGTGATGGCCAGCAGCTTCTGTCCACTACAAGCCGCGCTACCGAAACAGTTGTGCCCCCTGCCTTCCGCCCCGCCTGCTTGTCTAATGCGTTTACATTGACTGATGAGGATCCACAGAAGCCGATGTCATCGACATCACTTTAACGTCTCCATAGCAGCCCAAAGTACCATCCCAGTTGGCGAGGTTCTCGAGCGCAGTCAGCCGGCACATCCCAGCTCAAACTGCAATAGCTAGACAGACATGGCGGCCTACGTCCTCGCACCCATCGCTGGCGCGTTCGTCGCGACTTCGTTGATATACTCGATGCGGCACAAGGTCCGCACAGACACTCAAGCCTTCGTGACCGCGCTCCAACAATCGCGCGCCGTTTTGGATAACCTGGACGAAGAGCTATCAGCGGGTTCCGAAGCCAGTGGAAACCGTCAGAAAGTGTTCCCACCGTCGTACGTGCGCCCGACACGGCCGACTTTAGCAGAGGAGATGAAAGCACGATGGAATGTGAGTACCAGACCGAGAGTCCCCGTGTTTCCAACGCATGCATCTTGACATCGTGTCAACCGCGCAGGAACATCTGACGGGCTTTATCAAACAAACCTCGGAAATTGAATGGGACTCGGTCTTCCGAAACGCCTACAACAAAGTTAAGGGCGTTGTCGAGGAGGTCGCACCATCATCAGAAAGCGCATTCTCTCAAATATCAGGCGGAGCGACGCTGCGAGATCCCGTGCCGAAAGCCCCCGGCGATCCTCGATTGCTGCAACCTAACACGTACTATCTTGGACAAGGCACGAGCTTGCGATGAGATGTGTGTACGTGACACAGAGGAATGGATAGAACATAGGCTTGACGCATTGAGGCAAACACTTTGTGCAAAATGACTCATGAATTGCTGTAGGTCCCTTATTTCTATTCCTGAAGCTACATGCTAGACCAAATGAAGGAGGTCAGATTCCGTTGAATTGACTGACACATCTCGAGTGTGGAACACGTCTAGTCCCTCGCAAAGCGGAAGCTTCTCCTTCTCACGGGCGTCTGCAAAGCAGCCGCAGCAAAAACGGTGCTCGACTAAGTTGGCGCGGCCGCGCTCGTGGTGGAAGCAGACAATATCGCTGCCCCAGGCGAGGCGGAGTCCGATTTGGCACTCGCCGAATTGTTGCTGACCGGCGCTCCGTAGTCACCAGCAGGGGCTGAGCCAGTGAGCGAAGCAACGGCTGCCTGTGAAGGTTGGTCCGCATCAGACGGTGCTGCCGCGCTGGCGGCAGAGTTGGAGCCGGAGGCGATGGCATCGCCTGCAGGGAAGCCACTGGGAGCAGTTGCGGTGTTAGTGCCGGCAGCCGACGATGCAGTCGCGGTTGCAGTCGGCAAGCCCGATGGGAAGGCTTGGCTGACTGCCTGAGCGACGCTATCGGAATTGGAACTGGAGTCGTCACCGTCGGTGCTGTCGGTTTGGGGCACGTACGAATCGCCTGCCGGAGAGTTGACAGCAGGTGAAGCTGCCAAACTGGAGGAAACCGTGCTACTCGCTGCAACGACACTAGAGGTGACAGAACTTGCAGTCCCTAGGCTTGGCGTCGCGGCGACAGGGGCAGCACTGGGGAAGACGTTGGAAGCAGATGTGACGGCAGACGGAATTGAGGAAGAAGCGACGGAAGTGGAAGACGCTGCGTCCGGAACATGCGACAGAGGAGCAGGAGCCGAGGCCACATTAGACGTAACCGGGTTGGGAGCGACTACATCCGTCGCTGGCGGCTCTGAAGCAGCCGCTACAGCCCCAGGAGCCGAGGAGCTCGAAGACGCAGAGCCATCACCACTGGAGGACGCGGCATCTCCACTAGGGTCAGGGATGAAGACGAGCTTTACACCAGAGCTAGGCTTGGAGGAATCAACCATTGTGGGTGAGGTGGCAGTGGTGTTCTGCTGTTGTGCTGCTCCGGACGATGTGCCAATCGTCGAAATGGACGGCTGGGTAGCAGACTGAGAAGCGGGTCCCACCGTTTGTCCTAAGAAAGGCTCAATAATGCCGGTCTGCGGGTCAAACAAAAAGGTCTGACTCAGATTGGAATCAACCTTGTCGGCGCCGCATGACTCCATACGGAGGGTCGAAGGAGGAGTCTTATCGACAGATGCGCAGACTATATCGCTCTTGCCTGTCGCGAGATTGTAGATGTACGCCTCCAGTGCGACACTCTTCAAGGTGTTACTGCCGGTCGTGACGTTGACAGGAACCATTGTGAGCGTGGATCCGGTTTGCGAGGTGGAAGGGCTGAGGAGCATGGACGCGTTCGCAGGTCCGCCAACCGTAGAACTCTGCGTCGTGTTGTCCATCAGCATTCCACCGCCGAGACTGCCAAGCAGACCTCCCGAGCTTTTACCAGCGGAGGAACCACTGGTGGCACCCCCAAGACCGGAAAGGGGAGTCAGAACGAGCGAAGCGACTTGTTGCGCCAGGCCGTTCTGAAAGAGACCGCCTGCGAGGGGAGCCAGGACGCCAATCACACCGTTAAGACTGGACGTGAGGCCATTGATATTTCCAGGTGAAGAGCTGCCAGATGCACCACTTCCACCAAGACCGCCAACAAGGCGCTTCTCGATGTACTCATTGTCATCTGATCCACTGTCGCTGTCGATGCCAGCATTGAGTTGGAAATGGTTGATTTCATCCGAATCACCGCCCAGGAGCTGGACATCAAAGCCGTTGAGTTTGATAAAGTCTTGGCCTTGAAGCTCGCCCTGACGGCGTTGCATCGACATGAGCTCAGCCACCGAGCGCGCTTTGAATTTCTTGCCTTTGCCTCCGCTGCCTGCCTTCTTCTTGTTCTTCTTACTCTTCTTGCTCTTCTTGCTCTTACTCTTGCTTTTCTTGCCCTTCGAGGACGACCTCTCGTCACTGCCCTTCGATTTCTCAGTCTTGTTTTTCTTTCTCTTGCCATGATGATCGTGGTAGATGCTCCTACGGCTGTACGCAGAGTCGGAGCCCGCTGCAGACCCAGAGCTAGAGTCAGAGTCGGCTGCAGCGTAATCGGACGCGTAGCCCGCGGCGTCAGACGAATCGCCGGATGACGCGGTGCTGTCGCCACCAGCAGCCATATCGTCGCCGGCGATCGCGGCCGGTTGCATCGAGCTCGAGTCGCTCGCAGGTGCGGTCGCAGCGCTAGTTGCAGCTGCGGGAGCAGGTGGTGTGTACGCGTCGCCTGCAGGCGCGGCTGCCGCAGTCGGCACTGCCGGTGCCACTTGGGCTTGCGTCGTAGGCGTAGGCACCGCACTGGTCGGAGGGTGCCACATACCATCGTCAAAGGTGTGCGTAGTAGTGATGGCAGATGCGACCGCCGCAGAAGCTGCAGCAATGCCACTCATAGCTGCGTTCGCCCCGACAGCAGCACCTGCCTCCATGGCTGACTCAAGCTCAGCAGCCGTGGCGGCGTACGGCACCATCTGGAGGTACTGGTTCGCCGCGTCTGCACCCTGACCGGCGCCTTGGAGCATCTGGCCGTTGCAAGGCACAGCCCGCCAGGCTGCGGACGTCGCGTCCGTAGTGGTAGTGTCGACGGCCGCCATCTGCGCCGCACCGATTTGCACGGGGCCAGAACTGGAGGTGGGAATAGCCATCAGCGGGTATACCTTAAATGTTGAGCCAACAAGGTCCGGCAGCTGATCATTATCCGCAGCACCGCTGGAGCTAGCAGATGAGGACTTCAGAAAAGAAGGCAGAGGTCAATTAGTTTCGTGGGGCACGTATTGCTCGCGGGGTTATGAGTGACTCACAGCATTCTGGTCCTGCGCCGGGTCAACGGCCGGAACGTAAGGACCAGCAGTAGATCCAGTGAGACTACCGTTTCCGTCATCGGTAGCTACGGCGCGAGCAAAGGAGCTCGCCTTCTTAGGAACCGCCTGACTTGAGGAGCCCGACCCGTAAAGGGCAGGAGCAACTGACTTTGCGGATGAAGTGCCACTTGAGGCGGCAGCGGGTGGAGTGGAGGAGAGCAACGGCTTTGCGAGGGGAAAGATGGCGTCGTGTCTGCTTGGTTTGACGGTGGGGAACTGTTGCGAATTGGCCAAACGATTACTACCACCGCCCACAACGTTGCCCTCGAAAGGCGACACATTGTCGCGGCGGACGATGACCCTTGCATTAACGCCCGCACTGGAGGTGATGGCCGAGGCTAGGAGGAGAAAAGAGGGAGACAGTTGAACCATGATGCCTTTCTCTGATCGACGAAGGTGGGAGAGGTGATGGAGTCTATCGAGATCAACTCGATGGGAAAGGAAAGGATTTTGGAGAGACTAGCTCGTCCGAAGTTGGTTAGGGATAGTGTGAGGATTGGGGAGGAGTGGAGATAGGAAAGAAGGCCGCCAAGCTAAGCCTGTAGCCAGGCGATTGAGGGGGGAAGGAATGAGTGTGCGATGCAAGGATGAGGGGAATAGGAAAGGTGAGTGATGGGAGGGAAGAAGGAAGTAGAGATGGAGGGTATTGTTACCATAGAACATAATAGCCAGATGGAGAGATATCCAATCCTTTGTTGGTGGTCAGCGGTCAGTGGCGGTCGTGCAGGGTTGCGGACGAGCAGATGGACGAGACACTCTCTCAGCACGGCCTCGACGCTCACTCCCACAAGGACTGGACACTTCAACCACCCCTTTCAAGCCGGAACCCGTGCCAATGGCAGGATTTCGAAGGCTGTCCGCGCCCTGCTGCCCCTGACGAGTCCCCTACTTCCTTTGGGTAGGCCAGGGCGGCGTCGTCGATCGAACAGGCTTCGCCCTGACCCATCCTTAAGCGTTTGAGCAGCCACGTTGCATCCCGTGAGACGGACAGCCGTGAGGGTTGTGTGGCCTGCTGTTGCCTAGGACCACGCACGCAGAAACAAATTTCAGCCTTGAAGAGTAGTCCGTTGCCAATTCAGGGCGGGTAGATTCTACACGACCCCCCGTCTGCCCTAAAGGGTATCTGGCTCCGCAGATCTTTGCCCCAGGCTCTGATGCAGTCACAGAGCGGCATACAGAGAGGATCAGTGAAGATCGCGATGAAGGCGTCATCGGGAGCCTGGAGACAGTGCGGCGGCGAATGCAGTGAAGGAAACATCCTTAACGAGCCGTTGGGGCACCAACGGTCGACCTTAAAAAGTGGGAGAAAGTGCGGGTCTGTGTGTGGTGGTGCCGACCGGTGCCGAACCATCGAGCCCAGGCGTGAAAACTCTTGTTGCCTGTTTCTCGTGCGGTCCATATTCTTGAGCCTCGAGGCTCTTCTGCATGGTGGGGGACATGGACAAATGCTGCCTTCTGGATGCGATCAGCAAGGCAAACCACAAGTGAGATGACAGAGATTCGGACAAGTGCGAATGCACAAACAAAAAGGTGGGTGGTTGGAGCACTGCTGAGCCGATGCGGCAAGTTCCGCGCGAGTGCGGAGAACGAGGCAATACCGCGATTGCGCCTGCTGGCTCGTGCTGTCAATTATGCCGCATGCTGTGTGTTTGACTAACTGCCTATACACCCTATGGATTCAATATGCTCATGCTCGTTCACATACATTCACGGCCACTTTCTTTCCCTCTGGAAGTCCTCCAGTCTGCGTAAAGTTTCTGCACAGTAAGGAACGAGGGCACAGCGAAGCAGTATGAGCGGATATGATGAACACCAGCGTCTTCGGACGAAGGCGGTGCGCTTACTGTCCAAGAAGAACTATCCTGCGGCGATCGCACTGCTGTACGAAGGCAGTATGAAGATGCTACAGGCGGGGGAGCAAGGTAGTGGCTGTGACTTGGCCATATACATGATCGACGTCTATGGACAGGCTGGTGTGGAACTGGATAAGACAAGCAGAGGTGCGACTGCTTCCGACGACCCGCAGACATGGTCGAATTGCACAGAGCTGAGCTTGGGTCTGTGCTCGATTACCCTTTCTTCAGATCGCATCTTCCAGATCCTCAAGCTGGCAAAGGCCGACTTTTGGCGGAAAAAGCTAACGGATGCAGCGGTAAAGTGGGTAAGACATTGTATTTGGCCATTACAAATGGCTTGTCTAACACTCTGAGATAACTTTCAGATGGTCGACCAAGGCATCTGGTGCCGATGGCGACCCAGCACTGCGCTACGAGGTTGCAAAGTTACTCTGGAAGGAAGGATCCTATTTGCAAGCAGAGCCCCATTTCCATGCTTCGATTCCCGCTCCCTCAGACGACAATGTCGCGTCCGACTCGACCGAGCTCCAGGAGGCTCCAGCGAATCTCGGCTCGATGATGGTTGATTGGCTGGAAGTACACGCGACCAAGAGTGTTGAGCTTCGCTCGCACGGAAAGTCGGGAGAGGATAAGGACGGACCAGACGCTGCAGCTATCCAGCGGATCGAAGCGGGTCGCTTTGCACTCAGAGGCCTCTTTCTGTGAGCAGACGCGGCAGTGCAATGATTAAAAACGGCAGGTGATACTGAAGACAGTCTCCGCGACCACCATGTGCAGGCTATTGATCGCAGGAAAAGTACCTGCTGCCCACTCTTACCTTAAAAGCTTCATCTCGAAGCTCGTCGCACACCCCGCATGCAAGACTCTGCCGCTGCCGATGGAGCCAAATCCGCGCACTTTCTCGCCACCAGCAGGCGTGAATGCTCCTCCCGCCCGGCAAATTACGCCTTCAGGCGAGCAGAGCGATTATGTACAACCGCTGTGGCTCACTGCGAACGCGGACATCAATTTCGCACAAATGTGTCTCGGGCTAGTAGATTGCGCTTGGAGAGTGAAGGGTGAGGCAAAGGGCTTGAGCCAGTCCGAGCGCGGCGCGGCGCGGGCTCCGGATGCGCTGCGTAATGCGTGGATCGCTCTGGCGCGGCAGTATGTCAAGCAGGGCGTGGCAGGCAGTGTCGACGACGTGGTAGGAGAGGTGAGCATATATTGAAATGGAGGGGAGGCGTAGAGAGCTCCACTGAAGCTTTCATTCGTTCACCTGGCTGTTGCAGGGCATCAATACTCTCTCAGGGCTTTTCTTTGATCTCCAACCACCAAGAGCCCAAGGCAACATGCTTGCCGACATGATGTCTTCCCTTTTCGGCGGATCGTCAAGCAGTCCAGCGGCAGCAGCACCGAAAGGCGCCAAATGGGTCACTTACAAACGCTATTCAGAGCCAGTCATCTTGACGGAAGAAGAGGACGAAGAAAGGACTGAAGCGGAAACAGACTCTCTCGCACAACCAAAGGGACAGTCGCAGGCGCAAGGGTCAAAGGGGGCCACGGCGTCTGGAGGAGCGTCAGCGCCTGTCGCGCCACCTGTCGAGGAGGATCTGGATTGAGCCGATTTGGCTTGTATTAAAAGCTGTTAATCAAAGACATGTGGATCACTTCGTCTCTAAATCATTCGAGGAAGAAATTTGACCAAGAAGTGTCGGAAACGAAATTCGTTTGGACTGAAGATCATTACATTTCAATTAGAGCGGAGCGATCGCGCCAACTGCGCAGTTCCTTATACATATAGTTGCAGATCCGTAGCGTAACTCCATGATACCGATCATCGACAAGCCAAATTCCTCAGCTTTCCTCGACACCCTAGGCAGGGTCGTATCCATCGCACTAGGAGATAATTTGCGGCATGGACCATTCGGAGATGTACCGCTCCACATCCGGGACGTCAAATTGTTCCGTCAACCACGAGAGGCGGCCGAAGCATGGACGCACCCTGCTCGCTGCGTTCGCGTGCGTTCATATATCGCAGAAGCTTTTGCATCCGGGACCGGATTTGCGATTGGTCGTCGGCGCCGCACTGGGTTGATTGTTCCCAACCCGAATGGTAGAACTCACCCGATTGTAGAAGCTTAACTGCCAAACCAGCCGCCAGCTCCCATCTGTTGCTGCGCATCGATGACAGCTAGTACAAGCTCCGCAAGCGATCAAGTCCTGGATTCCAGCTCTTGTATGAAATCCGATACAAACACTCGCGTTAATGCGCGAAGGTGATGGGGCATGGGGTCACTGTTGTATAGAGTCACACTGGCCTAGAATACAAGACATCCTCGCCTTCAATATGCCGTACGTGCTGCCACCTTACTACATTGCTGCTGGGCGAAAATACGACTATCTCTGGTTAAATGTCATCGTCCATGTTTGCTGGGATTTGAACAGTCTCGCCAGGCTTGAACGCGGGAAGACCTAAGTTAAGAAGGGCAGGGTAAGCTTCACGATCAATCACAAAGGAAAGACGAGCAAAATACACACCAAGGTAAGGGCAACTTGAGCAACGGAAAGCATCGCCGAGGAAACAGCTCCCACAACTGCTCGTTGCGCCTTTGGTCTCGACATGGATGCGCTTGACCTTCTTCTCCTTTCCGTCCGCGCCCATAACGGTCTCAATGACCTCGCGACGAATGACACCCGAATCTTGCTTCTTTGCGTCCGGAAGGTCATTGTCCTCCTCCGCCAATTGAACTATCTCCTGTTGCCATTGTCCAGTCCCAGATGCGGCAACGGCGTCCTCAGCGTCTTGCAGCTCCCGCAGACCGCATGTGCAGTCCTTGCATGCCTTCTTTCGCTTTGTGCCACCTGTAGCTGAGAAGCCTGGCTGGACCGGCGGACAGTCTGAGCCCCGCACCGCGTTCGGGTTGATCTTGTCGGCGGCAGTGAGGAGCGCTTCGGCATCTATGAGTGGGGCGTTGCTGTTGGGCGTCGTCGCCCACAGGGCTTTCTTCGCCGCCTTGCTACCGGCGCTTCTGTTTATCCCTGCAGCGCTAGCTCCGTTGAGCTTCCGTCGCAATGGGAGAGCTGTGGAAGCTCCTGTAGATCCATTCGATGCTTCGGACGACCCTGCTGCCACCGGCTTCCGCCCTTGAATCCGCTGCTGCTGCCCATTTCCCTCGATGCTCAACTCCGCGAAGCCTGCAATCAGAAGCTCTGCCTTGACCTTCTTACCAAGGACTTCGATCTCATGTGCCGTTGTGGTGTTCGTGCCCGCATTCTCGACTGCAATGCTGGAGCCAGGTTCTAGCGCTGAAAACAGAGCTGTGAGGAGGACCGCATTCTGGGCTTCTTGTAAAGGCATGATCAAGTGCGCCGACTGGAATGCGCTGTCCGTCAAGGAAGATGCTGCCACCAGTCAGAGAGGATCGCGTTTGATCAGTGGTTGCTCAAGGTGGAAAGCGCACGTATGGTGATCGTGCGACTCACCTCCGTCGGTAATCCTGTCGCTCATGTACATCTCGACCTGCTTGGCTCCCCCTGCGGACTCCTGCTCAACGACACGCTGATAGGAGCCATCCTGGGCTGCAATCATGGAGCCGACGACCACCACCGGCTTTGACGACTGGGCCGCTGCGTGGCCATTGCCATTGAGTTCCGTGGCATCCATTTTGATGTTCACTTCAATGTCGGGAACGGGTCGCTAGTTGCTAGCTTGACAATCCCGCTTTTAAGAAGAGTGCGGGTGTATGAAAAAAGTCGGAAGCTCGCTGCGAGCTCAAATACTAAAGCTCCAGATACAAATGCGCAATAGTTCAGAGATGTCCGTCAAAGCGCGCAAGCCTGTAGTGATAGAAACTAATACTGCCGAGCCGAAGAGTACAAGCGCGGTCGGACTTTGATGGAGCCCTCAGTGAGATTAGTGAGGTGACTGATGGCGGACTTGGCAGCCAAAATTTCGACGGACGTAAGCTGCTCCCCAGACTTTGACAGTCGAGTGTGGACTTCGAGAGTCACCGACTGGCGACCAATCACAACGCCACAACGGTGATGTGGATTTACACAAACGTTTCCAGCCTTGGTTAGGAGTTCGTCCATTGGCTGAATACTTGTTCACGGAGGCCCTATCATGTTCGGAATGCACCGCATGTACGGTTAGTTATTTGATACCTAGTCTGCATAGGCAAGATGCAGGGAGGACGATGCATACATTGACAAGATGTGGCGAAGAGATCGCACATTTTCCACGGCTGTGCAACCCTGCGTGAAGTGACAAGTAATTCTTGATCAGTACATGCGGGGGGAGATGCGGTCCCTGGCACGCTTGGTAATGACGCGCTATGGAAAAGGGCATCACGCGCACGGCGCGACTGATGCTGCTTTGAGCGTCCTGCGTGTGAACCCTGGTATCCTTATGATCCATCTCGAGGCGAATCGCCGGTGTACACTATATGAGGAGTAGGGACATACCCTCGCAGCCTCGAGCGATGGCTAGCTGGTCGCTGACTTGCCAACGCCTGCTCGTATGATACGCTGCATTCCCTGTGCACTTCACTGCTAGGTCGAAGGTTCTTTGAAGGGGACCGCTGTACGACATGGCTGTGGCACCCACCGATTTGCGAGACTGATCTCTACGCCTGCGAAGGGTGCCTATGACCGCGATTTGCGAGAGCGCAAATTGGGCATGACCGTGATGCAACTCAGGTCCAAGGGTCTCGGCGTTGGCTGTGTTGCTGATAGGTCATCCCCTGTCGCTAGCTAGCAGCGTGTTGCTTTTGCTGGTACCATTCGACCACATCTTTCGACACATGGATATCCTTCACCCCCTTCTCTTCGAAGATTTGCTCCATCATGCGATTCCCGCGCCGTGTCATATAGTCAATGGCGCTAAAGTCGCGTTGACGAATACCGCCGCCTTGAGATGGATGTTGGAATGCGTGACGCAGGTAGATCAAGAAGTTGATGCGATTTTGCTGCAGTCAGCAAAGAATAAATGGTCAGCGAGTGATCTGCGAGGAGCATGGGACAGGCTCTGCTGGCGACTTACCACGGGCTTCGTGCGAATCAGGCGCAGGCCTCTTCGGTAGAGAGAAAGTACATCCTTTTGAGCCTGCGTGAGTCGCGGCGCCATGCTCTCTCCACGATTGATGAGCCTGAACAGCTATCCAATGCTAGTAATTGGTACCTGAAATGTGCGAACGCGTAATTGAGACTCCGGATAAGTAGAAAAGAAGCGCCGCACAAGCATCGTACATGTAACATATGTAGAGATAGTCGCAACAACCCGAGCGGGGTGATTGCCTGATCACTGGCAGAGACGCACCTATAAAAAAATAGATTGGTGGGTGAGTGAGCATGGATGAATGGGGATGGATGACAGGCATGATGGTGGTCATGGAGCGCTTCCAAGCATCGTCACCCCCCTTGCCAGCTAAGGTGTAAAGTAAGGGTGGTACAAAGTTATTCCTGTGTATTCCACAAAAGGTACTCATTATGCTAACTTGTGCACTTCGCAGTGAAAAACAGCTGAATCACCCACTTACTCACACCCACACTCCACTCACCCACGACCCCCACCCTTTCCTTCTTCCCTTTTTCCCAAGGCGACCTTTGCAACCTTCCTCTCTTCCTTTCTCTCCTCACTCATTTTCGCGTCCTTATTGTGGGTTATGAGAGTCAACACCTCGCACAACCTCTATCATGCGATGCTAGACGAACATACCTCAGCCTGTTCTTTAAAAACAGATGATGAGGGGGGGTAGGAGAGGGGCTTGTTCTGCGAACTCGGTGGACCTTCCATCACCATGGCCGCCCGAGTTCCCATGCTTCTCTTCTCTCGGACATCAATCAACGCTTACTCTTCTTAAGTATATGCGATTACTCTTCTTTAACACGAACGCTGTCGTGTTGAGGGTCAGAACTTGTACCGTGGACTGCAACCGGCTATTGCCACTTTACACGCCTCGACCCTTAAGTGTTACAGCTACAAACATCTTAGGAGTTACGGCATCTGTCGTTGTGCCATGCCATAGTCAAGACAGCCGACAGTGTGCTGTGGTTTTCTGCCGATGTTATATACCTGTAGCACGAAAATACATTTTTATACATCTGTCGGCAATCGCACCGAGACATCAGTCCTTCTGTGCGCTACATGAAAAGGCTCTTTGTCGGTCTTTCGGCATTTTAATGTAAGAGAGTATGCTGCGCTGGTCAGGCGCCATTCGCTGGCAACCCGAATGATCCCTTCATTTGCTTATGACGTGCCATTTGCTGCAGCGGTGTAGTGGTGGCATTCTCAAGGGCAATTGAAGTTGCGCGTGATGCCATTTGCTTCCATCCGCTATTGCTCTTGTCAGATGAGCTGCCGTGGTGTAAAGGGAGACTACGTTGCTCATGTTTCCCGCAACTAGATCACGTAATTGAGATCTGCCGACACCAGGTCCAGTTCCGCGGGATTGGCCACTCGGGCACGCGTCGAAAGCGCAAGAGTCGAACGCCTACGGGGATGGCAACGAGGGAGACTGACGGATTTGCATTCTCATTGGGGATCAAGCCTGGAAGGGCGACGAAGGGTGTTAGAGAAAAGTGAGGCGATCAGGTCTTGCCTCCTTCGCTGCTGAGTGAAAGCGATGACGACACAACTCGAATGAGAGCCTCAAATAAAGCAAACGAGTTGAGACAGACGACACAGATGGCCCTTATGACGCGCGGATAGCCAGGCAGGTGACACTGCAGATCATAGTTTCCTGTCGACAATGACGCAGAGCTGTATAAGTATTCCTTGTTCTGAAGCGTACGGTTATTCTCTGGGCACGCACATTGGTGAACATCTCCTGCGTGACGGTGTCGCCTTCTTCCCAGTGGCATGCCATGTCTGCGCGTCCGCCTTGACCCAGATTCTCGAGAAGTTGGATCTGGACAATGTATTTGAAGCCTTTGATAAAAGAGCGTCACGAGTCAAAATTCAGCACGATGCCTTTTTCCTTCCGCCAGAACGGTACAACTAGCCTTTTGGTTGAATCTCTGATCGATGGTCGAAGAGAAGGAGATCGCAGTGCTCCAGGCCGTCAGCACAACTCAAGCGCTCCTTGTCGTGGCGTAAGTCTATTAGCTCACCGAGCATCTTCGCCTTGACAGAGTCTGCGAGCTCTTTCGTCAATCCGGACGGTCGTGCCTTGTATGCTTGCCCGATGAGGCGCGAGTTGAGCAGCTTGGCAATGTGGGGCTTGAGCTGGTCGGAAGGGAACCTGCATTGCAAACCAAAGACGGGGTCAGCAGGGGAAGGGCAACACGGAGCAAAGCAAGCTCTTTGTGACCTCAAAGACAAGGAGCGCACCCCAAGGACATGGTGCCGTGTACACTAGCCTCACTTTTGCGATGCTACGCGCTGCGCTGCCCTGGTTGACTCGGCAACTGAGCTGGACGTGCCATTGATGCTCAAAGGCGCTGATTGGTTAGCAGGTGTGCTCATTGTGGTTGTGGAGCCGCACGACCTGCTCCCTCTTATGTCGCGTGCTGGTCCCGGCGATGTTTGGGCTCTTTCCCGGGAACGAGGTCGGTGCGGACTCGGATTGATTTCGGAGAAAGGAGCCTGCAGCGTCGAGTCGTCGATCGAAACACATTCCAGGATGAAAGCAGAAGTGGTGCCGCGATATCGAGCGAGAGAGAGCATAACAAACATTACACTACTCTCTACACGGGTTCACCCTGGCTCTCGAAGCCAACAACGAAGTTGGCGGAAGGGCGGAACGACGATCGAGATCGTGCTTGTCATCGTCACCCGGCCGAGTCTTTACCCACCAGCGCGAAACGGCGAATGAGTTGAGATTGTGGTCACAAGACGAAACTGTTGGAACCGAGGGCCAGCCAAGGATAGTTAACGGGCTCACCACTGATTTCTACTCATCCTCAATCGATGGCAGATCCATCTTCAAGGACGTGCATGCGTATGCAGCGAAAGCAACTGTAACTGTCCGCTCAGCCGAAAGTGGTCTGACCGGCGAGCAACCTACGGGCCTGACTTTGCTGCTTCCTGCTGACGAGCCTACACTCGCTGGTACCGTCCGCGTTCGTTTGCTTGATCGTCCGATCGATCCGCGCAAGACTTGATCGAGCTGCACAAGACTTCCTTTCTCTATTTCTGAAGCAGGAATCCGCTCATCATGACTTCGGCAGCATCGTCAAGTCCGCAGGCAGGCGCCATAGGTGCCTCGCTGTCCAACATGCTCGACGAGGTTGAGGCCCAATTCACCCTCAGCAAGGACAAGTTACTCGAACTAACGCACCACTTCTCCGAGCTCTACACATATGGACTGGGAGTAAAGGGCGCCGATATGCCGATGATTCCTTCCTTCGGTGAGCTGCTCTACACACTGTCAGACCTGCCGATTTCTCAGCAGGTGCTGTTCGCTTACACTTGGCTACCTGTTTAGTCACGGGTCTTCCCGACGGGAAAGAGAAAGGCACATTCCTGGCCATGGACCTCGGCGGCACCAATCTACGTGTTTGCGAAGTAAAGCTAAAAGGTGACCATACATTCGAGATTCGGCAGCAAAAGTACCGGGTCTCTGATGCGCTCAAGAAGGGACCTGTTGCGGATCTGTTCGAATACATGGCCGAGAGCGTGGAACGCTTCTTGAATGAATTTGGAACCGAAACGGACGCTGGCGAAGATGAATTGCTGATGGGATTCACATTCAGTTTTGTGAGTGATTGAGAGAACTACTCATTTGATGGTAAAACGGAAGAAGCGAACGACTAATCGATATCCTTCCTCGTTGTTCAGCCGGTCGAACAAACTACGATCGACCGAGGTGCACTCCTCTTCTGGACAAAAGGATTCAACTGCCCAGACGCGCCAGGCAAGGACGTGGTGCAGCTCCTTCAAAATGCACTCGACAAGAAGCACATCAAAGTGCGGGTTAACGCACTAGTCAATGATACCGTGGGCACCCTGCTCACCCGCAGCTACCAGACTGGAGGTGCGATCCTGGGCGCCATCTTTGGGACAGGTACCAATGGCGCGTACTTGGAGAGCATCGAGCGGATCAAAAAGATCAAGGTCTCATCGCAAGGCCAGGCAGGGCCGACGCACATGGTTATTAACACCGAGTGGGGCAGCTTTGACAACGCGGTGAGCAAGACAGACTGCTTCAGTACGGTGGGCCAGCTTTCGCGGCAAGCTGACTTTGACATTTCTTTTTTTGATATCAGAGGACAGTTTTGCCTACAACTCAGTTTGACAACTTTGTCGACCGGACAGCTCTGAGGCAACGACATCATCTTTTCGAGAAGATGATCAGTGGGATGTGTGAGTCTGGTCTAGCGCCTGCCTCGAAACATCATCATTGATGAAACATTGGCCCGTAGACCTCGGGGAGGTCGCGCGGGCAGTCATTATCTATTTGATCGACAATCTGGTGCTTTTCTCCGGCTTCTCATCGGCGACCTTGAATACACAATACGGCCTGGACACCGCTTACATGTCCATGATCGAAGCGGACATCGACAATGGCAACCCGACGAGCGGCTCGAACGGCACGCGCGAGGTTCTGACACAGAAGCTGGGCCTGCGAGCCGAGCATGTCTCGGATGTGGATGTCGAGACGGTCCGGCGCATCGTCCGCTTCGTCGGGACGCGCGCGGCCAGGCTCAGCGCCACCGCCGTAGCTGGCACGCTGATCCACACGGGCAACATCCAGGACGATGGTACGGGTAAGCAAGTCAATGTCGGCGTCGACGGCTCCCTCGCAGAGCTCTACCCGCATTTCGAGGAGCGCATGCGTATCGCGCTGAGGGACATCGTCGGGGAAGACGCAGAGAAGCGCGTCAAGTTCGGTCTAGCAAAAGATGGGAGTGGCGTCGGTGCGGCTTTGGGCGCGGCAGCAGCAAAGAAACAACGCACAGCTGGCCACAGAGTAGAGTGAGTCAAATTCGGATCTCAGCGGTTTTCGATGTGCAGCATGTTGATCTTTGCTTTCCTTGCTCGTGTTGCAGAGCAAACTGAGCCAAAGAGTGCTCTTGCATCTGGTCTTGCTGATATGCAGCTCGTATCACTTTGTATCATTTGCGACATAACCTGCTCCAATTGCAAAAAGCAAGCATCCGAGCAGCCAACAATGAAAAATGAGAACCATGACCGTCTTCGCATGCTCCTGCTCTATAAGGCAATATCACCCTATCGTTGCTCCCCCCAACTTCTCCCGCAGCTCCGTTTCAGTTTTTTTTCAGGCTGGCCTCATCGCTCGGGCGCGGCTTGTCGTCCATGTCATAGAACTCGTCCTCCCCGTCCTCATCCTCACCATCCGAAATGAGCTCGTGCTTCTGCTTCTTCTTGCTCGCGTGTGTGTCTCCTCCCCCTCCTCCTGACGCAGCTGCATTCTGCTGTCCCGCAAGCACTGCGATCGTCCTGAAGCGCGCTCCAGCACGCACAGCATTGATCGCCGTCTTCCACCTCCGTCGGTAATTCTCGCGCAGGCCGGCACTGATGTCGTGCTCAGGCGCTACACCGGCTGGGTCTGTCAGCCAGGGATGCCTCATCGCCTCATCTGCCGTAAGCCTTTTGGCTGCATCAACCGTCAGGCACGCCTTGACAAAGTCCTTCGCCTCATTGCTGACTTTCTTCCAATAGCGGTCGTCTGATGATGACACAAGCCACAGCAGTTGGGTCAGAGTGCCGCTCGTAATTGCACGCGCGAATGGACGACTTCGAAACTCACGGAATTCAATCTTACCCCGCTGTGTCTCTTCCGACAACTTGCTCGGGTCGTCCGACCGGAATGGTGTATACCCGCAGAGGAGCTGAAGAGGAGCCAAGGACGTGTCAGCCCGTCACTATGGCCAAGGAGATTGGACTGGTATCCACGCACGGTGTAACAAATTACTCCTATGCCCCACATATCCACCGCCTTGCCGTGCCCCTTCTTTGCCAGAACTTCAGGCGCAGCGTATCCCAAGCTGCCTGCTACGCTGGTGAGCACCTCATCTTCATTTTTTAGATGCTTTGCGATGCCAAAATCGACGAGGACAACATTGGCATCCTCGGCCTTGGAGCGATAAAGGATATTCTCCGGTTTTACATCGCGATGTACGATGTTGTAGTGATGTAGATATTGAATAGCGCTTGTTACTGCTTTGATCACCCGCGCTGCGTCTACTTCGGTGAATCTGCCGCGTTGCAGTATGCGCTCGAACAGCTCGCCGCCGGTTGCTTCCTCAAATACGAGGTAGAACTGCGGGCATAAAGAGGCAAAACAGAGTCAGCAAGCAGGTTCAGCGCGCTGTTCCATGCAGCTCCTGGCCAGACCTTATCTTTCGATTCGAACCAGTCCAGAAACTTCACAATATGAGGCTGATCCAAACCTTTCAGCACCTCCATCTCGCCTTCCACGAGCTCCGTGTGACCTTTGAGGTTCTTTTTCGCAATGACCTTGATGGCAACATCGATGGGAGGATCTGCTGCTTTCCATGTTGCTGATCTGACGATGCCAAAAGTGCCTTCTCCGATGGTCTTGTTGAATGTGTACTCTTTCTTCTTACCTGCAGGGAGACAAAGGCGGCTTTAGCATTTAGCGACATCTGCAGCCGCATACTGCGCTCATTGCCAACAAGCTTGCTCACTATACGACTCTGGCTGCCGCGCGAGTGGGTTGCTGAGGGTGACCATTATGGCAATATATTTCTCTACTGGTCCCGAGAATGTGCTTGCGGATTTTGTCCGAGGTTGGATTGCACAGGACGACGACAGTGCACTCGGTAAGGCGGCAGAGTTCTTTGCTCGTCTCAAGCCAGGCCGCAGCGATGGAAAGCGCGCCGAGAAATTGGAAAGCCCGCTCTTCTCAATGGCAGTGCAAACCTGTTGAACCTGTCGCGATCTGGGCTGGTCAAGCATGTATCTCCCTTGGCCTTGATCGACCCAATCGCACCTCACCGATTGGCGTTTGATGGCGATCATCATCATGCAGATGGGCCGCAAAGCGGTTAGGTTGCCTGGTAGGGCGGATCGGAGTGCGGGGTGGGTGTGCCAGCTGCCATTTCGGCGGCCCGCTACACTGGTGCAGTGCCGCGTAGTACGTCTGTGGCGCAGCGCTTCGGCCTGGCTTGGGTGAGAGCTTCGTCTCTTGCAACTGATGAATATGGCAGCGGTAAACGTGAAATCCTGGGAGGAGGTTTTTGACTACGCTACAGCATGATGCCACAAATATTGTACGATTGACAAGGCTAATGTTGGTGCTCTAGACCTGGCAGACTTAATCGTTTCAGCCCATTCTGCTGTACCGCGCGGATGCGAACTGACAACCAAGATGGCGGCTGTGGCGGTCGCAAATGGATCCGCCGTCAACGCTGTTGCCGGGCCAAGCTGGGCTACAAGGGAAGCTCATATTGATAAGGTCATCTCGCGGCCCGGGCGTGAGTGATTGCCTCAGACAGAATCGAAAGCGTTGGAAGGCGGCCTTATTTTCTGACAGGATACGTGTCTGTCTGTAGCGTGGACAGACGAGAGCTTCGAGCCAGCCGAGTGAGCCATCTGACCAGGCTGATCCAGTATTCCACGCCGCCCCGTCCTGTCAGCAACCTTTAATGACCAACGGCCACCGAATGCTTCACAGAGTCAAGACCTCTCTTCGATCAAAGTGCAAGACTCTCGTTATCGGGGCCGGGGGCCTGGGATGCGAGATCCTCGCGAATCTGGCGTTGACAGGTTTCAAGGAGATCCATGTTATAGACATGGACGAGATCGATGTCAGCAATCTCAACCGGCAATTCCTCTTCAGGTGGGCACAGATGCCCCATTCAGCTGAAGTGAGGGAAACACTGATACACCCGCTGCACGCAGGGAGAAAGACGTCGGGAGACCAAAAGCAGTGGTCGCAGCAGAATACGTGGAACGCAGAGTGCCTGGAGTCAAGATCGTTCCGTGAGTCTGCCTGAAATGTACTCATTTCGAGTTGAAAGCATCTAACACCTACATTGATCGCTGCATGGATAAAGCTACCACGGGAAGATCCAAGATAAAGATGACGCGTACTATATGCAATTCAACATCATCATATGCGGGCTCGACTCGGTGGAAGCGCGGCGCTGGATAAACGCAACTGTGGTTAACATGGCGCAGGTTGATCCAGCGAACCAGGACGCATACAAAGCTCTCATTGACGGTGGCACAGAGGGATTTAAGGGCCAAGCAAGAGTAATCTTGCCCACCATCACTAGCTGCTACGAATGCTCACTCGATTTGCTAAATCGTCAGACTACATATCCCATCTGCACCATTGCCAATACGCCGAGACTACCGGAGCACTGTATCGAATGGGCCAGTGTGCTGGAATGGCCCAGAGTACATGGAGGTGAGTGTGAACATTGCAAATGAGTGGATGGCCTCACCACTGATACCTTGGGGTAATGGACTCAAAGACAAAAATATCGACAACGACAACCCAGATCACATCCAGTGGCTCTTAGAGCAAGCTTCCGCGCGCGCAGAAAGATTCAACATTACCGGGGTGACGTGGTCGCTAACGCAAGGCGTCGTCAAGAACATTATCCCAGCCATCGCATCTACGAATGCAATCGTCGCCGCAGCGTGTACCCAGGAGGCGTTCAAGTTTGCAACAACCGCCGCGCCTTTTCTTAACAACTACATGATGTACAGCGGCAATGAAGGCGTGTACACGTACACGTATGCGTACGAGAAACGCAAGGACTGCCCCGTGTGCGGAGGAGAGAGCAGAGAGCTCGAGATTCAGAAGGATTGGCCCATCGAGCGGCTCATCGAGATGCTCATAGAGACGAAAGACTTGTTAGTATTTTCTTAACGTGGAATTCGCTTCTCCTTGACTCCGGCTGAGAAATTTCCTCCATGGTCTTGCGCGAAGGCAAATCAAGAAGCCGTCTCTCTCTGGCGAAAAGGGTCCGATCTATTTCCAGGCTCCCCCACAGCTTGAAGAGCAGACGCGGCCAAACCTCACCAAGACAATTGGGGAAATGTTTGAAGATGGCGACGGAATCACCGTCACGGACGCCAGCCTTCCATTTCAGCTAGGCATTGTTCTCAAGTTTGTCGCATGATGCTTCCACCTCTATTCACAGCAACTCGCAGCCTCTACCAGGGCCTGCAATGCATTGCGTCAAGATGCTGACGCGGATTATGAAATGCAGGATCACCCGTCTAGATGTACGCTACAGAAGACATGCAACAACTATGCAGTATACAAAAGAAATACGGTTCAGTCTATGCCATCCCTCGTCCACCGCTCGTGAGGACCAGCTTCTTCTTGCTCTTGGCGCGAGGGGCTGCAGTGGCTCGGGGTCTCCCTGAGGATGATTCAGGCTGCCCTTCTCTTCCGTCGTCTGGCCCAGCTCGTGGCGTGGATGCGCTGCTTGCTTCCGGACTACCCCCTGACCTGCTCGGCGGCGTGTGGCTACTCCCAGCTCCCACCCGCGGTGTAGCTGTGCCGGACCGCGGTTGCTTATTGAGACCGCGCCCTTCTTTCACAGTTCCGGTGTTGCGCCGCCCGCCGGATGTGGCTCCAAGCAAAAAGTCTTCCTCCAGTTCAAGCCATGCATCGTCCACGTCGCGCTCCCACATCTCGTCCGCGTCGCCGCGGTGTCCGCGCTGCAGTGCCACGCTGAACGCAGTTCGGGATTGAGCTCGGGTTCCCCATACCGTTGTCGCAGTTGGACCTGCTTGATTAGTGATGCCAGCTGCTTCATCTGCATCGTGGGCTTGCCGCGGCACTGCGGGGAAGTCTTCTGTCGGACCGCCGGGATGCACCGGAAATTCTCGTTCTGCTCCCACCAGAGCAGCTTCTCGGAACGACGGCGAGGACAACGAGCTGTTCTCAGACCCCCCACCTCTTCCGCTTCCAAAGCTTGTTGAAAGTCTAGCCGAGCCATTGACCGCGCCGTAGCTGCTCGCCAAGTCGGCGCTAGGCCAGTTATGCGTGAGCTCCTTGTACTCTTGCGCTGGACCCATCCGATTGCGCGCGGATGTCTCTGCTGCTTCCTGCTCGTCCGCTTTCAGCTTGGCGCGGTCTTCCTTACGCCCTCTATCCCGTCGGCGGCTCTTTCGTTGCCGCAGGGCTTGCATATATGGGTTGAGCACTTCCGGGCTCAGCTTCAACGCCTTTCCGTCCTGCCCTTCGCCATTCGTCGCCCACCAGTCGACCTCGATGAAGACGACATCCGCTGCAGTGGGGATGTGTGTCAGATACTTGCAGCGCCGTCGCAGATCCTCATTCATACTGCCTTCGTCGGCACCAGACACCTTGACGTGGATGGTGTGTGGAAAGGCAGAGTACGAGCCGTATTTGCTGTGAAGCACCTTGATGTCGAGCGGATGCAGAAAAATGTTCTGACCGGACGCGGCCTGGTAGTAGAAGTAGGAGGAGGGGGATGGTGAGGGTGGGTTGACATTGCGACGTGTCCGACTAGTGTCCTTGCGTAGCTGTTGTTGTGGTTGCTGCTGATTTTCTAACGATGGATTTGGAATTTGACCTCCTTGCGACTGCGGCCGAATGGCCAAGAAGACTGTTAGGTTTTCATCTATCTGTATTGGACTGCTCTTGACCATCTGTCGACTTGGTGCACCCTGCGCGTCGTCCTCGATCACGCTTGGTGCTTCGACAAGAGTTGTTGTTGGCGCAGAATTTCCATGCTCGCCCTCATCCACCTCCTGCCAGCCTTCAAACTGCCGCTTCTTTCGCTCAATAGTGCTCCGCACACCTTGCGTATCACATTCCACTTTGACCTTCTCAATCTGCTCCATGACCTTGCGTTTGGCGACCTGAACGAACTGCAAGCTCAGCTCATCTCTTTCACCCAGCATATTCTCCAGGGAAACCTTCTCCACCTCCAGCTGACTGAGGTCCTCGTTGAGTGCGTCTTCAATGAGGGCCGGCGATGCAAGCATAAATTTTGCAAAGGGGAGCACATCCGGCTGAAAGTGCCAAGGGGCGGCGTGCGGAGGCATGAAATCGTCCTCGGAGTTGCCCGGCCAGAAAGACGATTGGGGTAGAGCAAGCGTCGTAATTTGGGGTCGTTCGATCAGCCGCATTGGCAGGTGATTGTGGAGATTCAGCTCCTGCAATATCTCAAAAGATGCATGGGCGTCGCTAGGCTCTGCGTTCTCCGGTAAGACTTTTGGAGTCCATCGTCTCGCTTCCTGTTGCGGGTCCCACCACTTGACCGCCTTCAAGTCTTTGGCGTAGACGGCATCCCAACATATCGGGCAGCGTCTCCAGCTTTTGGCGCTCAGGGCCGAGGCGGTATGCATCAGTTCACACGCTGGCGTGCTGCTCCCGGGTGGTGTGGCCAGTGCGCCGACTCGACGAGGTGGCGCTCCGGGTCGATTGTATGAACCATTACTGGACTCGAGGTGCGATGACCGCGAAAAGTTGACAGTTCCTGTGTCTTCACCAAGCGCGAGATAGTGCAGCATACATGGGTAGCAGTACACATGGCCGCATTTCGTCATGCGCGGCGCTGTGGGCGGAGACAAGCAAATGGGGCAAGTAGCACCCTCGTGCTCGAAGGTATGGACGCTTGTTGTTGCTGCTGCATTTGACGATGAAGACACAGCAGAGAGCGCGGTAGATGTAGGAATCAGCACCTGTAGGATGTCTGACCAATTCAAATAGATATCAGGGTCGGCAAAATGGGCAGTGTAGTCGCCGGTGGGCTTCACGAGGAAGCGGTACTGAGCATTAATATATCCTGTCCGGAATGAAAGACAACTGTCAGCAAAAACCTGAGCTTGTATTGTGCATCTCAGACTCACGTTCTTTGTTGAATGGCACGTAATTAGCAGCTCTGCGGCCACGCCTCGCTGACTGAGGAGCCGGTGGTCGCGCTCGGGGTGGCAGCGTGAACGACAGCAGCTGTGCGTCGCAGAACAAAGCAGCGTTCAGATTCTTACGCTTTTTGATCCAGGGCGAGGAATACTTACGTGGTTCAGCGTCTGACCTCCTCTCGCACTTCGAGATTGCGCATTGGATACCTGGACGTCCTTTGCATTCATGCTTGCGAGGTTGCTGATGTGGTGGGCGGGGCGTGGGCGAGGCTGCTGGGACATGGTCACAACCAATGCACCGAAATCGTGCTGCTAGCGCAGCTTTCAGAGCCTAGCAAACAACCTTGCTCAACTATCTCGTCGCTTCAAAGACAGAAAAGTTTCGCGACACGTGGTGAACGCACGCTTTGGTAGGAGATCTACCGCGTCGAGAGGAAGTGGCGCGTCACGGATTGACGAGAGATGTGATCGAGTTTGGAGCGTATTCTTATGGCCAAGTGGCCGTAAAGGTCGTGGATTTAGACCAAAGATGGGTCCAGTGGCCCTCTATATGAGGCCTCCCCTTTCGGTGTGAGAGGTGCACACCGCCGTGGCTGAGCTGACCAGCTGTCAGCTGCTCTAACCCTCGAGGTGAATTGGTCGGGGTGACTGAGGCGAAGCAATGGGATTGGAGCAGTGACGCTGGCCGGCACCGATGCTCACCGCTTCTCCCGGTGAAACTGTTACAGCGGAAAGACAGCGACCATCAGACTTGCACACACTCTCACTGGTGGGTAGCACTTCATGATGACGAGATGACTCGAGTCTAGCTCGGTACAGCATACAAGCTTCTGACTGGGATGCCCACAGGCGATGGAGCTTGGCGATCATCAGGGTTGAGGGAACGGCAAAACCCTCCGAACCAGCTCAGCATGCCTGACCGGACCCCCGATGCGGGGCCTTCCCGACTCCCAGAGCGTGCTCAACGATCAGTAGCTCCAATGTCAATGTCGAACCCATCCTCTTCTCGTCCATACCATCCGCAGAGCAGGTTCTCGTTTCCATGGGCAGCGCAACCCGAAATCGTCCGAGCGTACCAAAAGGACGCATACTACCGCGACCTCTTCGTCGACCAGTTCAAGGATGTCGTACGGACCACACTCGGCGTTCGCGTGCTACACGCTAACTCGGAAATCATCGCTGTGATCGGTGGTGTTGCATACCTTGCATTATGCGCACTTAATGGAGCGCAGACGCTCGGAGAGGAGTATGTCAATGCCATGATGGTTGATGGGAAAACTGGGCGAATAGCGAGGGGCAAGGTGAGTAGCTCTGATCTTCCCCTTCAACATGAGCTGTGTATTCACAAGTTCTTTGCACAATCTGGTTATGCATCTCACAGCGACGAGTCATTTTCATCTTTGCACACGCCCTTCTGCCGTACCTGGTAGCAAAAGCGTACGCCAGCGCACGGCGCTTCGTTGTGGGTTCTGACCAGGCGAGGCAGCAAGCGCTCGAGCGAGCTCGGTTGCGCGCACGAGCGATGCTATCAGCCTCACAGCGGGGGAATCCGGACGCCGTTCAGATCAGACCGGCTGTCACGGATCGCATCATGACATCTATTGCGAAACATCTTCCTGCTCTGGAGAGCTTTACAGCATCCGACAGCTGGCTGGCGTACTTTGGAGCAGCCCATCTCGCGATCTTCTACCTAGCGGGGAGGTATTACAGCATTGCGCAGCGCCTTTCAGATGTTCGCTATGTGAGTTCTCGACGGGGTTCTTGAATCTTTGGCAGTGCCTTCCTGAAAAGCTCAGCTCGCCATCCTTAGATCTCTACAGTCGCACAGCGGCCGAACCAGCGTCCGCCATCTTACGAAGTGCTCGGCGTACTGCTTGGCATCCAAATCGGTGTCAAAGCCCTGCTCGGTTTGAATCGATATCGGCGAGAACGGAGGAAAGCTCGAGAAGCTGTCACAGCGGCAGCGCGCGCTGCCGCAGGGCTTGAGGCGGAAAAGGAAGGCGGAGGGGCCAAGGGCAGATCCGCTCGGGAGAAGGAAGTAGTGGTGATCGATGGCGTGCGCTGGACGCATCGCAGCTCGCCTGCCGCCCCTGCGGACTCTGATGCAGTAGTAGCATCGCAGGGACCTACAGCGCCACTAGCCTATGCTGATCCAGATGCAGTCATCTCCCCCGCGGAACTCGGCCTACCGGCGAGCGCATCGCGCCAGGACATTGAGACTGCGCGCGCGGCGGCAAAGGCGCGTGCGATTGAGCTCGAGGGGATCGCGCAGACTGTACTAAAGTGCACGCTTTGCATGGAGCAGCGTACGCCCGAGAATGGCAGCAGCGCCGTCACGGAATGCGGGCACATCTTTTGCTGGGACTGCCTCAGTGGCTGGGCACGTGAAAAGGTGTGTACAGTCTACTCCGTTCTTGCAGACACACGCCCAGAAAGAGAATGCTGACTGTGCTCTCGATTGCGCGCAAGCCTGAATGTCCACTGTGCAGGCAGTCAATAAGTCTTCATCGTTTGCTTCCTATATACAACTTTTGACACAGGCATTATGTTCCAAAGCTTCTCCATTTGCATGCATTAACCCTTGCCACGGACGAGCTAAGTGGTTCATCTTTTAGGGTCGAATCCGGTCGATGACGACGCATCAATGCGAACGAATGTGCGGGAAAGAACCCCCAGCAAGCAGGCACATCACCTGTCACATGACCGGCTTATCCCACCCACGAGAACCAACGGTTCCGACAACCAACACACATTACTGTGTATGCCTAGACAGCAGGTAACGTTCATGTGTCCATGGTGATGCGGTGAGGAAGGCGTGTTGTTTGGATGAGGCCTGTGACAATAAAAATATCGAGCGAGGGCTGGCCGCCCTCGACGGTGCTGCGAAATGCCAAAGTAGTGAAGTCTCTATAATACCTGCGGCCAGAATTATATACATTGGCTCGCACTATTTTGCCGGTTTGCATGGCTTCATGCCTTGCGTCCAACCCACCACCACCACAGCAGGCCCAGCCCACCTAGGGCCTGGCGGTGATGGGACGGTGGTTGTTCATCGCCAAATAGCAAAAGTGCGGAGAAGTCTCGGCCGGGAAGGTTTGAGGTTAATGGTGAATTAGATGAGATGCCGTAGCAGCAGCATCAGCCGATTGCGAGTCTCATCCTCTTTTCCGGTGCACCGACTGCGATTCCCGTTTGTTCCGCAGATGGCACGTTTGGCGTTATCTCGCTCGCGGCTCGCCTGTGTAAAAGAGGGGCGAATGGCCGTGAACCGCAAAGCTCCGTTGGTCCCTTCCCCCGTTGCTTCGCCCCATGCCAATCGCTTCTCGTCATCACTGGCTCTTGCAACAAAGCACAACTTGTACCCTTTGCGCAATCAATGGCTCTCCTCGCCAAGAGGTCATTAAGCCAAGCAAGCTTTTTTTGTCGACCACTTCGTCATCAGGTGAGTGCAGGGCGTGGGATCCTGCTCTCTGCCATTGCCACGGCATTTGCTGGGGGGATCATTCCCTGCTGGACGCACACTGACCTCACTCTTGCTCGTTCGAACTTCGGGCTCGTTCCGCCTTCCCTTCATCTCACACGCATTTTGTCCATGAACCATCCTTTACAACCACTCTATCTTTGATTATCTTTCATCCCTCGACACGCCATCCTTTCGCCTCTGCCTCCTTTGCACTTGCGTCGGACGGCGACTATGCCCATCTTACGTTCCTATTTGACGGCGGCCATTACTCTCACCTTTTCTCTACTCACTGCTTAACCCACGACCGCTCCTCACTGCTACCACTGTCATTACTAACAACACGATACAATCATGGCACCCTCGCATCTCGACACAAACGCGGATCATGGTGATACACAACGTCGCTCTTGTCCCATTTCGAATGCTGTTCAACCTGCGCCGCTGACCCTTCCCATTTCCGGCGAACCGACGCACCCCTCCCCCTCTGCTTCGACCCCGACATTGCCTGGTGCATCTGGCCCACCGACCGCTCGGGTACATCAACTTACCCAGCATCTCAATACTACATCAGCTAGGAGACTCCCCAGCACGTTCAGGCAGAACTCCATAATGGCGGCCACCGGAACATTTAAGCAGGCATCGCACAAGCTGCTCGTCATCCCTGGGCCCATCGAGGTCGCAGATGACGTGCTGCTCGCGAATGCGCACCCGTCCATGTCTCATGTCAGCCCGGACTTTGTCCCCGTGTTTGGCGACTGCATTCGCATGCTCCGCGCCCTCCTCTTTGCGCCCAGCGCCCAGCCGTTCATCACCGCTGGCAGCGGCACGCTCGGCTGGGATCACGTCGCGGCCAACGTGACGCAGCCGGGCGACGAGGTGCTCCTGCTCAACTCGGGCTACTTTGGCGACAGCTTTGCAGAGTGCTTTGAAACCTACGGCGTCAAGGTTGACCAAATCAAGGCGCCCATCGGTCAGAAGCCTTCCTTGGAGCAGGTCGAGAGTGCGCTCAAGCAGAAGAAATACAAGGTCCTCACTTTTACTCATGTCGACACCTCCACCGGCGTGCTGTCTGACGCGAAAGGGTGCGTCACCCGTTCTATGCGTTTTAGGGAGACAGGCAATGACTGACGTTTAACGTCTCCTCACTTGTTGATGACAGTCTGGGGGAGCTCGTCAAGCGGGTTTCTCCAGAAACGATTCTCGTCTTGGATGGCGTGTGCTCGGTCGGCTCCGAGGAGATCCGACAAGACGAGTGGGGTATCGATGTTGTGCTGACAGCGTCTCAGAAGGGCATCGGTTGCCCACCGGGTCTGATGATCCTCTCGGCCTCAAAGAAGGCGATCGCAGCGTACGAGAACCGCACTGTCCCGCCGACAAGCTACTTTGCCTCCTGGTCCAAGTGGCTGCCGGTCATGAAAGCGTACGAGGCCGGCACGGGCGCGTACTTTGCAACGCCGCCGACGAACTTAATCTACGCGCTGCACCAGTCGCTCACCACGATCACGACCAAGTCGCCATCGCTCGAGGAGCGCTTCAAGATCCACATTGCTGCGTCGGATCGCGTCAAGAACTTTGTCAAGAACGAGCTCGGCCTCGAGCAGCTCGTCGCTGATAGCATCAAGGACGGTGCGCATGGCATGACCGCTGTCAAGTACCCGACTGGCTTCAAGGCGCAGGACATCCTGCCAAAGATGGTCGCAAAGAACGTCGTCTTTGCTGCTGGGTTGCACAAGGAGGTCAAGGACACGTACTTCCGCATCGGACACATGGGTATCACAGCTGTCGAGGAGCAGGTGCGTCCGTCGGCAGTCAGGACATTCCATGCTCCCACATTGGCGACCTTGGCTGACTCTGGTGTGCTTGAGTCTTTCTTTGTGCAGTCTCGCGGCGACATCGACCACTTGCTCAAATCACTCAAGGAGGTGCTTCAAGACGGAGGTCACAATAAGTGAAAAGCTTCGGCAAACGATAGATTCGTAGGAGTATGTACTTTCTCTACAGATAGGCATGATGATCCATTGGCATATGCAGCAGCGGCATGCGATCTTGCTGGTCTACACTTTCCGGGAAGGGGATATCTCCGCGGAGAGCTGGGGCCCACACCTTGCGCAAATTTTCGAAAAGCTCTGCTAAAGAGTGTCATGCCAGCCCAGGACGGCAAGATTGATATTAAACGCCGACAGTTCTCGATTCGACCGCAGACGAATGCTGCTCTCTCCCATAGAACTCGTCACATAATGGCGATGAACTGTTTGCTCGCTAAGCAGCCTTGCAATGTGCCAATCGGGGATGGGAATGAAGAGATACACGATCATGGCGCGCGGGTACCAGTCTTGTAGCAGATTTGCAGTGGCTGACGAGCGCACCAAGAAAGTAGTCACTTTTGCGCATGTGGGAGAAGGGTGGACCGTGCGCGATTGATGCGCTCCTAGTGCTCAACAACGAAGACCCTGTGCGAGTCGAATGAAACACTTGGTCGTGTCAGTAAGGGGAACAGATTTACCCCTTGTTGCTTGCGCTACAGACCATCTCGGCGGACGTATCGCTTCATCTCCTGGATGTCCCTATTCTATTTCGGATGCCACGGCCGAAACCTGCTGCGAAAACCAATTCTTCCCTGATTCTGATCTGAGCGTGCGGGGTACGATACGATGTCGCAAGCTATTAACGACGACGAGCTCAGGCCTACTCGTGAGTGATTAGTGATGGCTTGATTGGTCCTCGTAGGCTACAGGGCTTAATCGAACATCGCAACGCGCGGCGCATCCCTCCCCTGAATGGCCTTTGCCAGGAGTTGTAGCTGACTTCACACTGTCTGTCCTCGCATACTTCCTCTTGGATCTCGGCACGCAGAAACCGAGGGCTTCAAGGTCGGAGAAAAGAAGACGCTTGATGAGTACAACCAGCTCGATGCGAACGATGAGTCGCTGCAGCGCTGGAAGGCCTTATTAGGCATTGCGCCGAACGCCGCGGCGGCCACGGGGCCAAAGCTGGTCATCCACTCGCTCTCGATGGAGAGCAGCAGCGCGCCAGGGGGCAAAGTCAGCATCAAGCTGGACGGGTCCCAAGACGAGCTGGAGGCGCTCAAGAAGAACCCGCTGATCGTAAAGGAGGGCGTCGACTACAATATCGCCATTAGCTTCTCGGTCGGGTCAGATGTGCTCTCAGGGCTCAAGTATCTCCACGTCGTCAAGAGGACCGGGGTCACAGTCGACAAGCTGGAGGAGATGATCGGCAGCTACGGGCCACGTCCAGAGTGCGTTCTCTAGAATTTCAGGTGATAGCCGTGCTAGACGCTGAATCTCATCCGATCGACTCCCCATGTACAGACCTTACACCAAGCGGTTCATCACGGAAGAAGCACCGAGCGGCATGCTCGCGCGAAGTGGGACCAATGTAGTTCGGACGAGGATCATTGATGACGACGGGACGGTCTACACCGACTTTACTTGGAGCTTCAAGGTGAGATTCGTAATGATGCGGTTGGGTTCCGTGGAACGACGCGTCTCGATGTTGACACCGCCTTTGCCCTCACCACAGCTCGCAAAGGACTGGGCGTAGTGTGCATCCTGCCTTCGTTGACCAACATCCGTGCTTGCAAGCAGCTTCAATGGGTCTCCAGCCACATTTCCCTCTTTTCCTCCCCACTTACAGATCGTTCACATCCATCAACTCAGCATCGCGCCGGCCGCAGGCTGCCGGCCGCAAGGGCGAGGCAGTCCGTCGCTTCGGAGGCCCCAGGCAGCATCCGGGGTCCGCGTTCCAGCCAGACATCATGTACCAAAGCATCCTCATCGCCATCAGCCTTGAATTTCATTCGGCATATTATACACATCCATTCGTCCAGTTGTGGCAGTTGCAACGTAGCAGTTGCGGCCTTCACACCCTGCGGGCAGAAGTCTGTCAGAAGATGAGCCTGTTCACTTTTTCTCTGCGGCCGTCAGTCTGTCCGTGCAAGTGCACGTTGCTTCGCGCGCCCGCCTGATCCCGTCGAAACCCTTAAATTCGGTAGGTCTGGTATTCTATTGACCTGTCTTCGGGGATGGTCTGGGGATTGTGCGTGGTGCGGCATGGCGAGTGGTGCCTTCGGCTTTTGGAGTTTGGTTCATCAGCCCTGAAACTACCTTACGACGAGACTGCCGGCCAAGAGCTGATCGATCCTCAATTGTTAGTTCCTTGATTGAGCCCTGTCGCCTGTCCCATGTGGCCCGGCTGGAGCGATGTGGCGCTGGAGCAGTGTGCACTCAATCTTCTCGATCCTGACGCACCATCGCGCATTTTCGGCCGCGACCATTGCAGGGCACTGTGAAGCACTTGTGCGGCCCACCGGCGCGGGTGCAGCCTTGGCAGTGGCGGCAGCAGCCAGCATCGTGATGAGCGCGGCGAGGCTACAGTACCACACATTGGATTGACCTGGGTATCGGCCTATGCTACAACATATCGACAACATCGCATCCAACGACGTTTGCATTGCACATTGTATAGCGCAGGTAAGGGGTGTTGGAGGAGGTGCTTTGGATGCCATACGAGGAAGGCTGGGTGTGGGAACCTAGAATGGCAGAAAAAGCCTGCCGCGTGCGAACGAGAGGCGGAAGTCACCTCAGCTGCCAGGAGAAAAAACGAAAAGAAAGTGCAGCGCGCAGGAGAAGAGTTGAGTGACTAAAGAAAATCGCAGCAAGAGGGAAAGAGAGAGACTGTGAGATGCCTGAGTGCGTCATCCAAGACGTCATCCCCACCCGGAACCATCATTTTCACTCTCTCCCTCATACACACCATCCACCTCAACCCCGCCCACTCTCTGTTGGACACATTGAAACACGGCGCACAGCGCACTGGCGCACAAGGTCGCCGACGTTGGAGTGGAAAAAGATATTCCCCACCCCCCTTCAGCTTTCGTCATTAGCGTATTGCAGTTGGGAGAAGAAGTAGGTGGTGGGAACCGGGAACCGCCGACATCCATTCGACGAAAGTGATCTGCTTTCAAGCCTTGACGCGACCTCGCTTCGCTTGGAGCCAAGCAAAGCATCCAAAATGCCCGCTGGTGAGTCACATGAATGGGATGCGACTCTCAGCATGGCAAGGGGAAGCTGGGCATGACCAAAGTCACTGCAAAGCCTGGACGGAGCTTTCAGTCCGGCAGAGGGAAAGCATGCATAATGCGTCCACAATCATTCCCGCACCGTGCGAGTCGATTGCTTGTCGAGGGCATCCGTGTTGGATGGTTGACCTGCCGACACTGTGTATGCTCACTACTCTCTGTGTAATACGTTGAGAGTGTATGCTGTTGTAGAGGTCCGGCCGAACGCTGACATGTAAATTGATACTTGCGAATTGCGCTCGAACTGCCAGCCGCCACCCATCAGGCACCTGCGCTGAGCCGCCAACGCTCTTCACGCCTGGAGCTTGAGCCGAATCCATTCGAAGCCTCCTTCAAGTCACCCGAAGGAGACGGCTTGGACGGGGGCGTGGGTAAAAGCGCCGAGACATCAAGTACGTCGCCATCGAAGGGCAAGCGGGCAGGAGCCCCGTCGACCACACGCACGCGCAGTAGCGCTCGCAATGCTGCTGCTGCCAAGGCGAAGGAGGACACCGGAAACGCAGCAGATGAAGCACCGAACAATAGCAAAGGGTCTGTTCCTTCGACCCAGGTGAGCGCCGCCGCCGCCAGCATAAACGGCAAGGCGGCTATTGGTGGCAGCACACTTCCCGGCGTCGCCACTCTCACCTCTCCATCTGGCGACGCAGCAAGCCCGTTCAACTGGATCAACGGTTCACTTCGCACAGGCCCGTTGAGCCCTGCAATGCTCGGAGGCCCATCTGCATCTGCACAAGGATTCGACCCGAGCGCCTTCCGCACCGGCTTCACACCGGATCTGTCCAACTACAAAACGGGCTTGACGCCACTCGGTGGTATCTCATTCCAGCCGCCCAGCCCGAACACGGCCGCGTTCCTGGCGATAGTCAGCAACGGAAGCAATGGGGTGGCGGTCCCGGGCAACGGAGGATCGGCGGCGATGACCCCCAACACACTCAATGCGCTCGCTGCGAGCGCACCCGGGCTCGCAGACACCACGGCACCTAGCACCATGGGTCCGCCAGGGACATCTGTCGTGGGGCAGTTCAACAGCCATGCTCGCGCGGACATTGTCCCTCAGCCATTCGACTATGCCTTCTCACGGAGCATTCATGACAAGCCTACCAGCCGGCTGCGCTCTTCGACGACGCATGAGGACGATGGGAGTCACAGCGTCAGCCCGGAGATGATCAACAAGTCACTCGGCGCGGAGGCCACGGGCACTCGTGGCGCCATCGGCCACCGATCCGATGGCAGTCTCATGAACCCGAACCGTGCCGGCAACGCCCAGGGTAGGTCAGGGCAAGGCGTCCAGGGCCAAGGCCCAGGGGGTCCAGGTGAACCTGGCGCCGACCACGGCGCTGCGTCAGGCTTGTTCTTGCTCTCCCAAGCGCAGCAAGAGCTCAGCAAACGCGAAGATGCTGATGCGGCCGCGCATGCCGCGGCCCAGGCGCTCACAGGAATCCCGCGAAGGCAGGCTCCTCCGCAGCCGCCACAGCACCACCAACAACAGCAGCAGAAGCAGCAGCCGCAACATGCCCATATGGGGCATCAGCGGCCACTCCACCCTGCAGCGGTAGCCATGTACACGAACGGCATGGTCGCCCCGGCAGGCACGACGCAGACGAGCAAGGGCGCCGGCGGCAAAAGCGCGAACAAGCGCAAGAAAGCCAATGATGATGAGGGCGGGAAGCCAGGTGGAAAGAGCGGAAAAGCTGGCGCTGGGGCCGATGCAGCCACCGTCCCTGCTGGTGGTAAAGGGAGCAAAAAGCTGAAAAGCGACAGCGGCGGAGCGCTGGTAAACAGCAGCGCAGCGAACGCGGCGCATTCCAAGGCGGGAAGCAGCGAGGCTGCGAGTGATGATGACATGGACGATGGCGACTCGAAGAATGAACAGGATTTGGACGAGGACGAAAAGCGACGGAATTTCCTAGAGAGGAACCGGCAGGGTGAGTCTCGACTCGTTGCATGTTACCATGTGTTTCCAGAAACACAGGCTGAATCTGGACTCCCGCATGCTACATTTGCAGCCGCCCTCAAGTGCCGGCAGAGGAAGAAAGCGTGGCTGCAGTCTCTGCAGGCCAAAGTCGAGTTCCTCACTCAGGACAATGAGAGCCTGCAGAACACGGTCGGTGCGTTGCGCAACGAGATCGTCTATCTCAAGACGCAGCTCATGCACGCCAATGCGCAGATGCTCTCCGTCGCGTCTGCGACGCAGGCAAACGGGCCCGCGCCGGCTGTCGCGGACGTCGTAGCGGGGAGGGGCCCGGTGCCGCCCGTAGCAGGAGCAGTATCAGAAGCAGCAGGAGCAGTAGTAGCCACAGGAGCAGGTGGGCACGGAAGACCGGGCAGGGCGCACCCGTCTGCGAGCGGGGTACCAGGAGCTGGCCCATCTGGCGCCGTGCATGCAGACTCGGCCGGCGGCGGTGGTGCAACAGGCACAACCATGCCACCCGGTCTACAAGGCAGCGTCGCGGGGCTACCGCCTGCTAATCCGCCGACATTTGAGCAGAGCACCGTGCAGCGCACCGGGAGCTAGCCACAGCGCAACGAAGCGCCTGTGCCTCACTGTTACCCTCACCCTCCTTCTCGACTACCGCACCGCGCCATTCGCATTGCTTGCTTTACGCGCCTTCCACTTGTCTTTTATCGCATCTCTCTTTTCCGATCCCCGGTCCCGCCCCACTGTGCACGGTTTGCCTTCGCGTCTCGGCTCGGCTCGACATGGCTCGTTCATGCATCAGTGATGCAGCTGGTGATGAAAAGATACGATGGTTGCCCTGCTTTTGCGTCTACGCTTTCTTTTTTGCTGCATGTAGCTTATGTTGTGTAGTAAATACTCTCGTATGAACATTCATCATTCCCCGCGCGCCCGCATGCGCCCTTGCACAGAACAGCCTCTGCCTGCCAAGAGTCATTTTCACTGTGTGCCTCGGTCTGTTGCCTGTTCGAAGGACGTATGATTTTGAGGCAGCACGCCATCGTTGCAGTTCGTACTAGAGGAGGATCTTCACACGCGTAGGACCTCTCACGTTATCCAGCCTCACACGGTGAGCATGGGCTGGCAGCAGAGCACGGAGGTACCATCAGCTGCAGGCAGAATCAATGGAAAGTTGTCAGACTCGCCAGCTTGGATGCTTCGTGCTGAAGGCGGAGCTGCTGTGAAGCGTGACGAACACGAGGTGGTTGTATGCAACGAAAAGTTTGGTTCAAGCTGTGCCGCGAGGCACTGCGCCAGTCTTTGTCGAACTTCTCCACCATCCCCATCTTCTCTTTCAGCACACCTTGTCTTGCTTTTCACCATCATCCTCCGGGGTCGGACAGAAAAGAAACGCAGGCGGCGACGGAAGGCAGCCCGCCCAGCCATTCCAGCAGCGAGCACAGCGTCGGCAACGATGAACGGGCTCTCGGAGGAGGACATCCACCACGCCTCGCTGCTCGCTGAATTTCAAGCAAGCAGCGGACCATCCACGCCGTCACATCCGGGCGCCGCAGCCGCAGCTGCAAATTCTAAGGGCATCAACCACCGCCACCACAACAAAAGCAATGCGGGCGGCGGCGGCAGCAGCAGCAACGTCAATAGCAACACCGCATCGGGCTCGTCGTCTCATACGTCGCATCTACATCCTCACCACCACCACCAGCATCACCAACTTCAGCATCAGCAGCATGATGCCGCCGCAGGCAGCGGAAGCGGCTCGCACCATCACGCGCAACCACACGAGCTGGGCTCGCACAATCACAATCATCCGCACGCACATGTTGCCCATTCACACATGCCGTACGGCCCTTCGTCTGCCTCGTCTCACCAAGGCCATCCACGCTTTTCATCCGGGCAAGGGAGCAGCCAGCCGCCGCCCTCGACGGGGTTTTCGCTGGCGCCCGCCGGATTTCATCCGCACATCTTTGACAACACAGGAGGAGGAGGAGCGGTAGCAGGACGACCCAATTCCTTCAATAACGGCTACGACCAGTCCTGGTCACATCCACATACCCTTGGTCCAGCGCCGCCGCCGTCCGCCTCAGCGCCAGCAGACGCAGCCCTTCAAGAGCGATCGAATGCCGGTGCGGGTAAGAAACAAGGGAATGGCGTCGAGACGCCGAACCGTGCAGACAGTGGAAAGACCTCCAGCAAAAAAGGTGCGAAAGGAAAAGGGAAAGCTGCCGCCGACCTTGCCGAAGTCGAAACAAGCAGAAACTCTGACGTCGACAGCGACGATGCATCTGCGCTTAACAAGCAAGATTCAATCAGCATTGTGATTGGTCGGCCAAGGATCAGCAATGGAAAGCGTGCCAGTAGCGGCGGCGGTGGCAGTGCAAGTCAGTCGGACCGCAAGCGTCGCAGGGTGGTTGTAGCCTGCGACACGTGCCGGCGCAAAAAAGTCAAGTGTCAGGGCTTGCCCAACGCGTCCAATGTTTGCGATAACTGCAAAGCGTACGGCTATAAGTGCACCTTCACCTCCGAGCCGGACCGCTCGCGTGGAAAGTATGAAATCCTAGAGTCGAAAGTTGAGACCTTGCTCAGCGCGCTCCGAACCGTCGCGCCGCACCTTGCGCAGCAGTTTCAGGACGGAGATCTGAGCATTGCCGCGCCCAGTGGCAGCATTGCCGGCCAGGTCGACAGCACCGACTCGAGCCAGTGGCCCATGAGCAGCAATGTTGCGCTACCGCCGCCGCCTGCGCCGCCTCATCGCTCTTCGCATTCACATCCGGGCTATGGCGCAAGCAGTAGCAGTAATGGTGACGATGAAGCCGGCGGCGGCAGCGCTGGGGCAACAGGCACGAGCAGGGAAAGTAGGCACGGATCGCTGGAAGCAGTCGCTGCTGCTGCCGCTGCGATACTCTCTTCGGGCTCAAATGGCCATCGCGGCGATGGCGCAGGGGCGGCAAGCGCTGGCGGAGCGGAGCGGGGCTCTCTGGCGCAAGGAGGAGCGTCGTCGTCAGCTGGCCCTGTTGGTGGGGCGGCCGGTGGTCCAGGCGGGCACTCTGTCGGTCGCAGTCCAGCGACACCTAGTGGGGCTGCAGACGGGCATGGCAGCGAAGGGCGCAACACGGACCTGTCCATAGCGCGCTTCCTGTCCGACGGTGCAGTCGGCTCGCGACCCGAGATCAAGCGCCGCGACCTGGGGCCACTCCTGCCAGACGTAGAAGATGGTCGGCCTCGTTATTTCGGACGCAGCAGCACACTCAATTACTTCCACGGCATCGACTCGCGTCCGCCGTCACCCAATCTCGGCAGCACCAAGTGGCTGAGCGCCGCACATGCGCACCAGCTGCTGTGGCCGACGCATCATGGTGTCGCCGGCGGAGGGCGCTTTGGCACCAGAACGCCAGGGACTGCCACGCCCACCGGCGGGCTCAGCGCTATGTACGGCCTCGAGTCGCGCTCGAGGGCTACATCGCCTGATCGTGCCGCCGGGCTGGGCAGCATGAGTGCGAATAGGCTGAGGGACTCGCACGACAACACCACGCCGTCTTCGCCGGTGCTTGGCGGGGCTCAACAGCAGCAGCAGCAACATGATCAAAACATCCTGACGCCGTGCGGAAATAAGTCGTCGCTTAGCCGACATACCAGCGCCCCCGAGCAGGAGTTCAAGACGCTACCTCGGCCGCGGCCGCAGCCGCAGTACCCAGCCAATTCCAAAGAGTGGGTCGCTTTGCTTCGGCGCAAAAATCTGGATGCAGTTGGCAGAGACGACGTATGCGATAACGAATGGTTCACGCGCTACATGCTGCCGGAAGGCGATCTGGTGCTGGACCTGTTCGACATCTTTTTTACACGCTTGCATCCCATCATGCCCATCCTACACCGGCCAACGATGGAAGAGGACATTCTGTCCGGGCGCGCTACCCACGATACCGCCTTCCGCGGCTTGGTCTTTACGGTCCTTGCTATTGCCAGCCGCTTCACCTCCGATACGCGCGTGCGGACGGACGAAGACGACGCTTCTACCGCTGGCGACCAGTTCGCCAAGGCGAGCCGGCTCTACCATCAGGTTTATGCGGCCAGCTTGATCAATGTACAGGTCCTCCTCCTCAGCAGTACTTTCATGCACAGTGAGGTGGGGCCCGGCGTGCCTTGGACCCAGCTGGGTGTGGCGATTCGCGCGCTGCAGGATATTGGCCTGCACCAGGAGCGCGCCTACGTCGAGTTTAGCGAGTTCGAGCAGGAGCTGCGCCGGCGCGCTTTTTGGGGCGCCTTTATACTCGATGCCTTGTTCGCCGTCAACATGGGCAGGCCTGTCGCGCTGCGCGTGTCCGATTGTACAGTCCGACTGCCCAAGGACGTCACGGATGACGCTATGACGGATGCCCACGCGCGCTCCATCTCGCTTAAGGATAAGGAGTCTGGGACACAGACAGTCATGTCTGGATGGATCTCGCTCATCAGGCTTGGATTCATAGTGCAGGATGGTGAGTTGTGCCTCCCGCGATTCGATGGTGGTTATGGCTCTTTTTTCTGATCTGATCTGTCTCACCGTGCCTTGCTTGATTTTTCAGTCGTTTTGGCGTTGTACAGCCCTCGTTGGCGCCAAGAGGTGACGCAGGAGAAGCACAAGGACTACGTGCAGAATCTGAGCAAGACGAAGCAGCTGCCCGAGTACAAGGACATGGCACTCCTCTCCAAGCGCCTCGACGAGTGGATCGCCGACACACCGGCTCATTACCGCACACCGCAGAGTCCGTACAAGTGGCAGGCGGGTATCTTGCAGATGGGCACGCACGACATAAGATTGTACATTCTCAAGCCATTTCTGTTCGACCCGTACCTGCGCAAGATGCTACACGTGCAGTGTATCGACCACTCCAAGGAGGGGCTCAAGACGATCGTTGATCTCTTTGAGGATGATCATCTGGCGGACATGGTCTTTGTCATGCAGCAGGGATTCATGTCGACGTGCACTTTCATGGTACGTGTCTTGTCTCCTCTCGTGCGGCCAAATGGTTCTTGTCTGACTTCCTGTTCTCCGTTCATAGATCACTGTCTGGCACGGCACTGCAGAGCCGGACAAGCTCGCCGAGGATGAGCTACTTATCGAAGCGACGCTGCGCATCTTTGCTTCCTTCGATGTGCGATTCCTGTGAGTATCAAAGAATGATTTCACGCGATCTTGTTCAGCTGATTGCTATGTTCGTCCCATTCGTCGGTCCAGCTCCCAAATCGTCAAAAAGGCGCTTCGCCTGCTGTACAATATTGCTAATCGTGCGCTGCCCAGCATGAGCTCAGACTATGCCGACAAGACGAAACAAGTACTCGAAAAGCTGAAGGACGTTGCCAGCGGCCTGTCTCCACCGCCTGCTCAAGCCAACGCAAGTTTCGCAGCTTCCACACCCGCATCTCGCATACCATTCTCGATTGCAAGCCCACTGCCTTCCGCCAACGCCGGTGCTGATGTTGTCGCTGCGACGTGGCGCGAAGGCATGTTGCCCTCCACCTTCCTCGCCGGCGTGGGCGATCCTGTCGATTCAGCTGGTTCCGCGATGACGTGGGCAGCAACAACGGGACCGGCACCGGTCAATGGCACCGCGCTGTCACCCTCCGTTTCCACGAGCAAACAGCAGCGGCAATCTGCTGAGGCTTCCACCCCAAACACGGTACGTGAGGGCATAAATGGCATGTCTACCCTCGACACCACGTTGTCCCCAAGTGGCGATGCGCCCTCTGACATTTGGTCTACCGGCGGCGGCGGCTTCGACGGGAATGAGCAGCCGCGGCTCCGTCAGCTTGAGGACGCTTCGTGGGGGGACTACTTTGCTACTTTCCTGCAGTCTCTGGGATGAGGCTACAGAGGCCCTGCCTGCCGCGATTGAACCACAGTCTGTCGCATGCACGCATATCCGCTTGATGTAATCCAAGGCACAAGATGCATTCAAGGTATTTTTTACGAGCCTTATCCCTGTCACGAAAGATACTCCGCATGTGCCATGGAGGGATGATCACGCATGCAGGAACAAAAGGACATGTCACAATGGTATGTACCACGGCCGGTCGTGGCTTCCGGATGTGAAGGTAAATTTCTTTTTGCATAACAAAGCTGCTGGTTCACGCATGGGTTGCTTGCTGCCTCAGCGATGAGCCTGGCGGTGTCCAGCCTAGCGCTCATGCGGCTCTGCAAGACCCGGCGCAGGGCCCTTTTACCCGGTAACCTTGGCATCTTTCGTGGCGGCGAAGGCCTGGTCGATGTCTGTTATTTAAAAGGGAAAAGGAAAAAAAACATGCAGCATTGCACGAAATTCGCCAGTCAGTCAAAATGCTTGTTCCAAGCGCGTTCTGGGGGGGGGGGCACGTCGTGGACTTGCCCTCTAGAATGTCGCTGATGTGCTCGATGCCGATTGAGAGGCGGATCATCTCGGGCTTGACGCCTGATGCAGCCTGCTCCTCCGCCGTCAGCTGCTGGTGCGTCGTCGAGGCCGGGTGGATCGCTAGACCTGTAGAAAGGGAAGAAGAAGAAAAATCGCGATGCGTCGTCAGGCAAAGCAACGCGACAGGAGGGTGCGCACACTCACTCTTGGCGTCGCCAACGTTGGCGAGGTTGGAGAAAAGCTTGAGCTGGTCGACAAAAGCACTGCCGGCCGCAGGGTCTCCCTTGAGGCCAAAGGCGAGTACGCCACCGAAGCCGTTGGCAAGGTACTTTTTCGCGAGCTCGTGGCTCGGGTGCGACGACAGGCCCGGGTAGGAAACCCATGCGACGCGCTCGTGCTTCTCGAGGTACTGCGCGACGACGAGCGCATTGTCGACGTGCCGCTGGACGCGCAGCGAGAGAGTCTCGAGGCCCTGCAGCAGCAGGAACGACCCGAACGGGTTCAACGCAGGCCCCAAGTCGCGTAGCAGGACGATGCGCACGTAGATGGCAAACGTGATCGCGCCGAATGTGTCCCAGAACTTAAGCCCATGGTAGCCCTCCGAGGGCTCGGTGAATTGCGGGAAGCGCCCGCTCTTCTTCCAGTCAAACTCTGCACAGCGAAATGAAGGGATTTATGTTCTGTTCAGATATCGCCCACACCGTGTCTTTGGGAAATTTAAACAGGAGACTCACTGCCGCTGTCGACGATCACGCCGGCAATGGTCGTGCCGTGGCCACTGTAAAGTTGCAAAAGACCCCATGTCAGGAGAATCGAAGCAAGGCAGGCGAAAGAGTGGAATTCCAGCGGGCAACTCACCCGATCCACTTGGTCGCGCTGTGGACCACAATGTCTGCACCATGCTCGATCGGCTTGACGAGGTAGCCGCCAGCGCCAAAGGTGTTGTCAACAACGAGGGGAATGCCGTTGTCGTGCGCAACCTTGGCGATGGCCTTAAAGTCGGGTACGTTGAACGCTGGATTCCCGATTGACTCGACGTAGATCGCCTTAGTCTTGCTGTCAATGGCCTTCGCAAAGTCCTCTGGATTGTCGCCCTTGACGAACTTGGTCGTCACGCCCATGCGAGGAAAGAGCACCTTGAATTGGTTGTATGTGCCGCCGTATACGTTCGAGCTGTCATACAAGGCGAGCGGGTCAGGCCAGGCTCATGGGCGAATCGGCCATCGACCACGCCGCGGCAAAGCAGAAGGAACTCACGTCGAAACAATGTTGTCGCCAGCGGACGCCAGGGCAAGGATGGTCATTGCCTGCGCAGACTGGCCCGAGGCGGCTGCGACGGCTGCGACACCACCTTCGAGTGCTGCGATCCGTTTTTCAAAAACATCGTTGGTTGGGTTCATCAAACGGGACTGCGTGCGCCAGCGACATTTTGCGACAAAGCATGCAAGAAAAGAGGGGGCAGATTGCGTCAGTCGCGGCCTCGTAGCAGTGAGAAATCGTCATCTTGGAAAGAGCAGGGGAATAAGAGAGAAGGAGGTGTCGTGGGCTGCACGACTCACGTAGATGTTGCCAAACTTCCTCAACCCAAAGAGATCGGCGCCCTCGGCCGAGTCCTTGAAGACGAACGAGGTGGATGCGACGATGGGCACGGCACGCGCCTGGCTGCCCGGGTCGGGCTCCTGGCCTGCGTGCAGCTGCAGCGTCTCGAACTTGGGCATCGTGGTGGTGGAAAGGCTAAGTGTGTGGGAGGGGAGGATGATGGATCGGGAGAAGCAAGGTTTGGGGAAGGGGGACGATGTGCCTTTGCTTTTATCCAAAAGTACCAGTCCAAAAGCGGACACGCATTTCTTCTCGATTACACGCACAGCTAACTGCTCACTGCCAGTGTCTAGTGGTGTATTCCATGCAACCTACAAGCATGCATTCACGGTGTGACACGGGCTGTTGGCAACTAGAAGTAGTAGTACCGACTACCGGGCATGGCCCGTGCGCTGTGTACTACTGCAGACGTAGCAGCAGCAGCGGGTCTCGTCGTGACAGTTGCCGCCTCTTCTCCGTGCTCCGTGGCATTGCATGGCATGTCCTATGGTCCCCCATCCGTGTGCGTGTGTGCTGCGACGTGCGAGCATCAAAAGAGAACACCAACGCTGCCGAAAGATGCAAGTTCGCCATCGAATGGCGTGCTCGACGCCTCCCATGACAAAATTGTTACGTAAGCACATATCACGGTGTGGAGCATATGCCGCCGCCTTGACACTAGCGTGCAACTGGTCCACTGGTTCTAAGGGTTGTGACAACAAAAACACATGTTGTGCCCTCCTCTGCATTCGCTGGCTCACGCGACCCACTTTGAAAGTCGAGTTCGGGATCAGAACGAGAATAGAACAACGTACAGAACAGCATCAGTGTAAGCTAACTAGCTACGTACTTTACTAGCTGTTCAGTTGTGTCCTACACGGCTGCAAAGCCCTCATGGAATTTATCATGCACCATCAACTGCAGCGGAGATTCGACAAGCACTCGACTAGAGGCAAGTTACCCTTATTGTGAAGTGCTCCCACAACATCGTCAGGACGGCAGGAGGGTGAGAAGAGGCGGAGACTCAGCTCTCTGAGCATGCAAGCTATTCGGGGGTTTCATGTTATCTGCACAGGCAACAGGCGGATGGATTTCCTGCCCCCCCGCAACAGTGGAGATTTCGTGGGACGCCAATGCGCAAAGCCTCGCGCGTTCGCAAGCGCCACATGATGGTACACACGACAGCATTCTCAGCGCTCCGCCTCGAATCTGCAGCACACACATTGGCTACCAATCGAGGTAATGTAGACAATGGTCAGTGATTCACCTGCCGGGTTGGCCTGAGCTCTTCAAAGGGCGCTGGTGCGAGAGTTCTCCTGCAGACGAGTGTCTGTGGGCTGCTGAAACAGCCTCGTGCTATTCGTCAAACATGGTTATTGCCCGTGACATGTGCACTCCTGAGCTAACGCGCGTGGACTACAAGGGACGAAAGAAGAGCCTTCTGTGCAAGGGTATCGCAAAGTGCGTCTACCAGCCGCGCTTGGACATGTGTCCGCCGGGCATGCTCGGCGTGATGTTGATCCCAGTCATTGCCTCGCCAATGTTCGTCGAGATCTCCGCCAGCTTCTCCGGGTTGTCGTAGTGCGCGACAGCCTGGACGATCGCGACGGCGCGCTCCTTTGGTCGCTCTCCCTTGAACACCCCAGACCCGACAAACACACCTGCATGGGTAACAAAAAGTCGCGCAAGACGGTCAGCTATTCCGCCTTTTTTGGCTTTCCGGCGCAGGCATGAAATGCAGTATCAGTCCTCTGCTTTTCACAGGACACTCACCATCACTGCCGAGCTGCATCATGAGCGCAGCGTCTGCAGGCGTGGCAACGCCACCAGCGGCAAAGTTGACAGTCGGAAGCCGCTTGAGTCGAGCGGTCTCCTTGAGCAGGTGGTACGGCGCACTGATCTCCTTGGCGTAGGCGTACAGCTCCTCATCGCTCATGCTCGCCGCACGCTTGATCTCTGCTTGCAGTGTTCGCTGGTGGTAGACTGCCTCGACAACGTTACCTGTCCCTGCCTCGCCCTGCATGCACTCAAGGCCGATTTAGCAAACAGTCCTCGTGTGTCTGCAGATGGGAGCCTGGCGTGTCAGAAGCGACGACGCACCTTTGTTCGAATCATCGCGGCACCCTCGCTGATACGGCGCAGGGCCTCGCCGAGATTCTTGCAACCGCAAACAAATGGCACCTTGAAGTTGTGCTTGTTAATGTGGTGGTAGTTGTCCGCAGGGGTCAGCACCTCCGACTCGTCAATGTAGTCCACGTTGACCGCCTGGAGGATCTGTGCCTCGACCTGGGATAATGCAAAACGGGTTTGACGTGTCATGTATGAGCAAGTAGCTTTGAGTACAAAGCCCACTTGCCAAAGCCTTCCAGCATGCGGTACTCACAATGTGACCGATACGGCACTTGGCCATGACGGGGATGGACACGGCTTCGATGATCTCCTTGATCATCGCCGGGTCGGACATGCGCGCCACACCGCCATCCGCACGGATGTCTGCCGGCACACGCTCGAGAGCCATGACGGCACATGCACCTGCCTCCTCTGCAATCCGCGCCTGCTCTGCATTGATCACATCCTATTGGAATAGCGAAAGCAAGCGCGCGGCGTCAGTGCCTTCGCTGCTAGCACCCCGAGTGCGATCAAGTTCTTCCTGCCGCGACTTGGAGAAACTCACCATGATCACACCCCCCTTGAGCATCTGCGCCAGACCGCTCTTGACGCCGTACGTGCCAATGTTCGAGTTGGCGCTGCTGCTGCTGCTGCTGCTACCACCTACGTTTGCGCCGGACCGCGAAACAGCCAGTGGTGCGTGCGTGGCATGGCCGTTGACAGCTGGCGTGGCTGCCGCCGCTACGGCTGTGGCGCTGCCGTTTACGGGGTTGCCGACGATGATCGGGTGTTCAGAACTCATTGTTTCTTGCTTGGTAGCCCTTCTGAGGAGGTCAATAGATGATCAAGACGAAGGAGGGCACGAGGAACAATGGTGCTGCGAAACAAGTGCAGACGACAGATCGCTTGCCCTAATATGGTCTGTTCGCCTCAACAAGAGTCATGTTGTCTTTTGGACATAGTTCCAACGAGAATCAGAGCCCCAGGCTGCGGGCATGAGCCCTAATTTGTTCGACGACCAGCGGGCGTGCCGCCTGGTGCCTCTCGTGTCAGAGTGCTTTTCTCCGCTGCCGCAGTTCCGCCCTCATCCACTTCCATCTTCTCTTCTCCTTGAATTGCCGATGGGCCAATTGGAAGGCAACTTTCACTGGGCTTGGCAAATTGCACTGCAGTCTTGTTTCTGATTCATGGTTGGGCCATTTCCTTTCGGTTTTCTCTCGATGACTCCCAGAGTGACCGACCAACTCTTTTATGCCCATACCGGCCCTCTTGTACGCATATGTACCTTGCCAGAGTTTCTTCCGTCCCCACCCGCCTTTCGTGAATTGCGGCTTGTCCGTGCGAACCGTGGTGTGCACATCTGCAGAATGTTTATACTCTGCTCAGTGCTTACGCATGGCTTGATGACAGCCAAAAGTTACCACGGATCACTTCTTTCGTCAGTGATCAGTCGTTATCAGCAGCTGCTTCACATCCGAAGCAGTCCAGCATGTCGCCAAGCACAGAAAGGGGCGCGCTGCTCAATTGGGCCACGGACTCGCAGAAAAGAGCTCATCGCCTTCTTGGTGGCCCGGCCGCTGCGACGGACCACCTCACAAGAATACATACGTGCGCATCCATACGTCGCCAACAAACTAGTTCCGTGTCAGATTACTTTAATGTTTCCCGTACTGGGTTCTAGCTCAGCTGATGTGCACATGACTCGTCGACATCAAACCTATTTATTTATGTTCGCCACCATGGTGGCGAGTCGCTTTCCATGCATCTGACAAGCCGCGCCACCAATAGCATGTGTTATGAGCATGAGCCCATTTGGGTGGAATCTCTCCCGTTTGGGTAATCCAGTGGTAATCCCCGCACCCAAGCCCGCCGCTTGCACGCCAGCCAGGGGTTCGAAGACCTCCCAGCGACGCAGTCAGCTTTGGTAGTGACCAGCCCCGCACAGGTAGTGGGCCGCTGGGCAATGGGTTACGTGAATCAGAGCAATGCGACTACGTGCAAATCAGAGAAGACAAATCGACTGGCTGAAGGAAAAACGATTCGATTGGCGTCCTTGCACAACCTCCGGCCCGCACCACTGTTCCTTCTACTCCACCGAAACACCAACACCGCGGGCAAAGCGTTGAGGTTGTGCTTCTGCGAGAATAACGCCTCATGTACAGCCGGTGCTGCGCTGCTGCGATAAGAGTGGGATCACTGTTGGGGTAGAATAGCAGAGTGACCCTGATAGAGATTGGGCGTGGGTGCTGTCGTAAAACCAACCTTAAGCATACTTTCTCCACCTGGTCCCTGCCGTCGCATAGCGTATCTAATGTACCGAATGCCAATTGATCCAGGATCATGGATGAGCCCAACTGGCAGCGTGAGAGGCGGGGTGTGTCACGCTTCGCAGTCCGCTGTACCGTAAAGCGAGAACGCACGAGTTTGCAACATGTAATCAGGGTTGAGAGATGTTTCTGAGTGTGAAAAGAACTGGAGTCATTGGAATAGGGTTTTAGCCTAGAGATGAGGCGTCCCGCTGGCTGTGAGAGTGAGAACAGTACGTTCACAAGCTCGAGGGGGGCCCTTGTAAACCCAAGCACTTCCAGCCGAAGGCCCCCGAGTGCCGGAGGCACCACTACGACTTCTGCTTTCTGTCAGCAGAGCTCACAGCACAGCCTCGACTCGAGGCCATCTTCCATCTTCACACCTGTGGTTCATCCGGTGCCCAGCCCTCAGAAGCACGCAGCCCGCCAGCCCCAACTCGCAGTGCTCATCGCGGAGAGAGGGAGATTCAAGATGGCCGCACCAGCTGTCAGCCGCTTCGTTGCCAAGAAGCCTTTGAACTTGGCGTGAGTAGATCGTTCCGGGAACACAGTTCGCGTCCCTTCTCTGCACCTTTCTGGGGGCGTCCCAGTCGCCTTGTACATGCCATAGGCACACACATGTGCAGTGTGACCTGCCCTCTCATTTTCTTTGCCGGGTGGATGCTGACAATACCGCCTGCACTCCTTGCCCTTTCATATGCGCTGGGTTGGCTTGCCTTTGGTGCTTCTTCCTGCGCATTTTTGGTTGGCTTCACGTCGCACTTAAAGCCCAACGGTGGCCTTTACCGCCTCCGGCGCGCCTCGCGTGGCCAACATCAACCACCGTGTTCGCGCCCCGGTCGATGAACATGGACACAGCGAGCATGGCGGCCGCCAAGACCTGAACCAGGTCCCAAGGTGGAGCGTCAGCGCCAGGACGGGCAACGTCTTCCTGTCCAGGACCAACATCAATGGTGAGCTGGCTTCCATGTTGTACTACCTTTATGACGGCTACTGAATGCTCCTTCCTTTCTCCAGCACCCGCTACAATCGGTGCTCCCCGCTACTTCTCGACCTCGCGCGAGGTTGCCGCTGCAGGCTCAGCAGCCCCCGAGGCACAAGGTGTGCCCGACTACAGCGCTTACCGCGCCAAGGACGCCGAGACGAACCGCCTGACGTCCTACTTCATTATCGGTTCCTTCGGCCTCGTCACTGCTGCTGGTGCCAAGGCGACTGTCACCGACTTCCTGTCATCCATGGGCGCCTCGGCTGATGTTCTTGCCCTGGCCAAGGTTGAGGTTGACATGAACTCGATCCCGGAAGGCAAGAATGCCATCATCAAGTGGCGTGGCAAGCCTGTCTTTGTCAGGCACAGGACCGGCGACGAGATTGAGGAGGCCAAGAGCGTCGATGTCAACTCTTTGCGTGACCCGCAAAAGGACGAGGACCGCGTCAAGCGCCCAGAGTGGCTCGTCATGCTCGGCGTCTGCACCCACTTGGGCTGCGTCCCCATCGGCGAGGCCGGTGACTACGGCGGATGGTACTGCCCATGCCACGGCTCCCACTACGATATTTCCGGACGTATTCGCAGGGGTCCGGCTCCCCTGAACCTCGAGGTGCCCGAGTGAGTACATCGATCCGAACACCGCCACCCTCGCGCATGCTAATGCAAAGCATATCCTGCATCGCTTCCGTTCCAGGTACTCATTCGACGACGATGCTCAGAAGCTCATCATTGGTTGATATGTGTAGATCTTTTTAGACTGTTGAGAGGGCTTACGGATGAAAACGCGAATGATCTAGATCAAACATGAGCATTGTGCATTTTCGGGGTTAATGTGTGTAGAGTGGCATGGCACTTGCAGCACAGCACCTATGATACAGGAACGAAGATCACTTCTTCTTGCCTTTGCGCTTCTTTCCATCGTCGTCCGAGTCGTAACCTTTTTCGTGGCGACGCTTGTCATCCGCCTTCGCCGCCTTTCGTTCCAGCTCGTCCCAGTCCTCGCCTTCGGACTCATCGAACGAGGCCGCGCTGCCGCTGCCGCTGCCGTCGTCCTCCTCGGACGCGCCAAAGTCGCTGCCGTCGCTGTCGGATTCCGAGTCGACTTCGCTCACGTCATCCATGACGTCTGCAAAGTCGGACCCTTGCGACGACTCGCTGGCCGAGTCCGAGTCGTCGCCGTGCGCCTGCAAGAAGCCCCATCCTCCCTCCTCAAAGAATGCGTACGGGTCCTCCTGCACCGTCTTCATGATCGCCGTCCAGTTGAGGTTCACCGCACCCTCGGTGACAGGAAGGTCGACCGAGTCGAGCCATTCTTTGACGCTGTCAAGTGCTTGCGAGGGGATCGAGTTGATGTGCACCGGCGCTTTGGAAAAGTCTCGCATAACAAAGACGAGATCAAAGTTTTTGAGTCCGTACTGTACTCGCTCAAGGTGCGCAATCTCCACATCGGAGAGAGTGACGACAAAGAAAGGCGGCTCAGTCAGATGGACGAGGCAGTCGGTCGTCGGCATGAGGAAGACGTTGTTGCGGAAGGGCACGCCGTTAAAGCCCAGCTCTCGGTATGGCGTATCGACTTCGAACCGCCCGTCAGACGCTTCTGCGATCTTCTGCGCAAACGCCTTGAATTCCTTGTTGAGTTGATGCCGCCGTCGTCGCTCTTCCTGTTCGAGCTCGATCTCGTCCTCGTCTCCGGTACGGTATTTGCGCTTGCGGTTGCCCGTCTCGTCGAACTGCACGTCCGAAGCCTCACGGTAGAACTGTACATCGCGCGCCTTTTTCTTCCCGACCATGATGGGGTATTTCAGGTGCATGTGGATGATGACGACCAGCTCCTTGTCACACGGTTGGAAGAAGAGGTGCTTGATGTTGCTGAAGAGAATATCGATGCGCTGCTCCTTGAGCGGGGAGCTGAACCTGATACCGTTTTGGTGGATCTCGAGGTCGCCAGGCACGCGCTTGCCTTCGAGCGCTGGGCGCGGGAACACCTCGCGCAAAATGATCGGACGGCTCTTGTTCAGCTGCAGCTTGTCCTGCTCGACAACATCGGCCAGCTCCTTCTTCTGCGCCTCCTCCTTCGTCGACATCTTCTTGAACTCGGTGATGTCCCGGTACAGCTCGCCGAAGTGGAACGTGTCCTGTGACCGGAAGATCATGCTGCGCACGAACGTTGCATCGGGATCCTGAAACGGCTGGTCCTCCTTCTTGCCGAGAATCTGGCCCGGGGTGATAAAGTTAAATCGCAGCGTCGTCCACTCGCCTTCCTCGCTCTTACTGACGTTCTTGATCGTATTGATGTGGAAAGGGACAGCGTATCCGTAGATGGGAAGGATGACAGAGCGAGCGCTCCGGTCTAGCAGGATCTTCAGATCCTGCGTCTTGGACGGCAGCCGATCTTCGCGCTTGTAGCTCTCGAATTTCTTCCACACCTTTCCGTTCTGCTTCTCTTCCCCCGCCCCGTCCTCCGCAAAGCGCGCCAGCCCTTCCTCCTGTTTCTGCTGGGCCAGCTCGCGCTGGTGGTCGCGGATGCGGTTGTCGACATTCTCGATTTTCGAGTCGCCTCCTCTGCTGCGTAGAACTTTGCCTCCGCGCGTAATGTGGCCCTCCTCCTCAAACTCGTCGTCGTCATCACCGCGCGCCTTACCCTTCTTTCCCTTCTTGGACTCCTTCGCCTCATCTGCATCCTCGTCCTCCTCCTTGAAGAAGCTCAAGTCCGAAGTGGACTTGACGCGCTCCGTCATGAACGTCGCTGGCCCTTCGTTGACGCGCACAGTGTCGACGAGCAGCAGCGAGTATGTCTGGCCAGAGTGGTTCGGATCGGGAATGTCCTGAAAGCCAATAGTGAGGTTGTAGGTCATGTCCGCTTCGATCGAGCGTGTGTTTTTTGGCCCGAGCAGGTAAGACGAGTCGCGGAACTCGATGCCGATGGCAAAGCCGATCGACTTGACGAACGAGTCGGCCAACTTGGCATCGCGCTTGCGGACAAAGTCGAGCGCTCCGTTGTAGACGTCCCTGCCTGTAGTACCTGTTCGTAGGATTTTCTCAGCGACTTCTTGTTGCACCTCGAGCAGAAGGGCGTAGGCTGCGGACTGCTTTTTGTGCGGATCGATTAGGTATGTGCGGCCGACGTTGGTGCAGTACGACTTGTATTTGATGCCCATGGACGCGATGACGACTCCTCCGCCGTCTGCGCCCTCGAGCCGCTTGTTGTTGCTTTGCGCCGAGGTCCGAAGATCATAGTGGCCACCTGACTGGATGATAGGTGTGTAACACCAATCTGCCAAGCCGAGGTCGGCATCCTGCAATCCTTTGATCTTCTTCCAAAACGCAGCATCCTCCAGCTTGGACTCGATCCGTGCTGCCAGCTTCTCATGTGTCACTTTTTTGCCCTCATCGAGGATCGTCGACATCTCCTCGACAAAGTATTCTTTGAGGACGCCAGTCGACATTCGCGCGGCGGTCTTGATCAATTTGAGCTCTTCCTGGTCCTTTACCGCCCACACAGAGCCAAATGCAGGGCCAACGTCGACCGACTCGAAAGAGTGTTCCTTGATGGCTCCCGCCCAAACTGCGTCCCACTCTTCACCAAATTTGCTAATTGGCTTGTCTTTTGGGAAGATGCCGATCTTCGTTCCGGAAGTGCTCTTTTCGATCCGGCCTATCAAGTCTTTCCAGGTCTCTTTGTTGGCTGCATCGTCTTTTGTCCGCTTCATAATATCGACCTTGACTCCGGACTTGTTGTCTTTGAGCGGTTCGAGCAGCTTGGCTGGAAGAGCAATAGAGACAATGACAGCGTCAGGCGGCGCTACTTCGCTTTTGCACCATTCCGCAAACTCACCTTTTTGGCCAGAGGTGACGAATGTTATCTTGTCTTTCGTGAGCATAATGAGCGTCGATGGGAACTCATACCCGAGCAGCCAGATCTGTTCGAGTCAACGCGCAGCAGCGGCAACGAGGGTTCAACACCGATCCTTTAAGCACCGGTTGTGTACATTGCCCACACGGGAGTCTTCCCCCGCTGTATGAAACGAAGTGTCATCGATACTCACATGTAGCGTAGTCGTCTTGCTGTAGGGCAAGTCCTCGTTCTGTGCTCCCATCGCGGCGAGAACCACGTCGACATCTCGAATGGCTTCGTAATTCTCTTTCTTGTGCGCGTTCTGGACAGGTTTGAATCAGCGCGGAGATGAAGAGGAAGGTCGCAACGAATATGCGCGATGGAAAAGAGAACGGAAAAAGCAGAGGCAGTCTGAAAGTCAGCAAATGGATTGAACAATTTGATCCTGGGCCCCAGAGACGAGGTGAAAGCTGAACTCTCCGCAACAGCAGGGAAGAACCTGTCGCAAAAGGCACCGCCGATGCTCACCTTCCAAGCCGACTGGAGGGCTGCGGCCCTCCGTCCGAAGACTTCGGCGTCAATGGTGATGTCCGACATGACCTTGATCTTTGGCCTCTGGGAGCCGCACGTGGGATAGCCGTCCAAAGGCTCAGAGGCTGGCACGACCGAAGGAGGAGATGGTGGGCAAGAAGAGCACCAGGGCTCGTTTCTATGAGAGTCGCACCTGGAGATGTTGAGCCTTGGGCAAGCTGTGGGTGGACGCGGCGCGCTCGGCCCCCGAGAATGTCGCGTCGCTCGCTCGCTCTTCACTCAACTGTGAGCGGCGCGTGCTCACTCTTGCATCCCAACCCTACTTCCTCCCAGTCATATATCAACCCTCTCCCAAGGGCGAGTCAGTTGATGGGCCAGGCGTTAAGCGCGCCCCTGGGTCAAGCAAACCTACAGTCAGTAGGTACATATCCGATTGGGGCAAGCTCGTGGTAAAGCATGCGGCACAGTCTGTTCAGTTCCCAGAGGTGGAGCTAAACGTCCTATGCCAGCTGCTGGCTCGTTCAAAGCTTGACCAAGCTCATCCCTGGCGGACGGCGGTGCGGTGCGAAGGTGGTGAGTTGTTATGCACCGGAGCGGATCGCTGGTCTTCGGTGCGCGGGTGCAGGCGCGTCTCTCTCTTCGTGGTGTGTGCCTGTGTAGCCCTCTCTATATAGGGCGAGAGAGGCGCCCCCCCTCCCCCCCAGAGTGGCTCAGATGGAGCAAACTGATTTGAATGCGCAGCTAACGACGCATACATACGCACTCTTGACCTTGGTCCATCTAACCTTGGACATCTCTCCCTACCAGTCTTGTCTATCACCTAGATTGTCCTACACTCGAGCGCTAGACGGGCCTTGGCTTTGTACGCGCTCCATCACCTAACAGCCTACAGCGTTGTAGCGCATCTGCAGCTCGTCTCTTTACGAAACGCGTAAACCAGGTCGACGCAACATGAGGTCCAAGTTTAAGGACGAGCACCCTTTCGGTAAGTACTGCTGTTTTCATCGACGCCTGGCTGCTCAGGCGAGAGCGCAAGCTTGCTTTTCCAGTGTGGATATGGAACAGGCCCTGCGGATATACATAGCAGTGGCCACAAAGATCGCGATGCTGGCTGGCAGACGTGGGCTGCCGTCGCGGTGATCGATCAGGCCACCTGGCCAACGAGTGAAAGCAGTGGAGCACATCTGATTGACGATGATGCTCTTGTTTCCCTCACTGTCCTTACTTGTACAGAGAGGCGCAAGGCCGAGGCAGAACGGATCCGAGCAAAGTATCCGGATCGGATCCCAGTGAGTGCCTTATCGGCTCGCCGTGCAGCCTGAATTGTGCATCAATCTGAACCACGTCCTCTCTCTTCTCTCTAAGGTTATCTGCGAGAAAGCAGACAGAACTGACATTCCAACGATTGACAAAAAAAAGTACTTGGTCCCATCGGTGCGTCCTGCTTTTTAAGTCAAACTCGTTGAGTCGATGTAGACTCACGTCTTCTCCTGTCGCCCTTCCAATCATACGCGCCCATGCAGGATCTGACTGTCGGGCAATTTGTGTATGTGATCCGCAAACGGATCAAATTAGCACCAGAGAAGGCCATCTTCATCTTCGTGGACGAAGTCCTTCCCGCAACCGCAGCGCTTATGAGTGCCATCTACGAGGAGCACAAGGACGAAGATGGCTTCCTTTACGTTTCGTACAGTGGGGAGAACACTTTGTGAGTCATGCGTCCCAAGCAGAATGAGTGCTGCCTTCTCCTGTCAGTCGCTGACTACAAACTTTTCATCACGCCTGACTCTCCGGTCATGCCGGACATGCAGCGGCTGAACCCGAACCTCACATGCGGCCTCTTTTAAACTGCTGGCTGGCCTACTGTCCAACTCTGTCCAGGGCTCAGTTCCATGGCTCCGCGCGCTCCATCCTCGTGCTGTCCACTTCTCTCGAGTGCCACAGTTTCTGCCTCGCTCCCGCGTACACTGTACTTCTACTCGTCCCCTTCGGCAATGTACTTATAACTGCGACCAAGATGTGATGTCCAAGTTGTGTGAAGGGTTGAAAAGAGCATTGCTCTACGTGCGCGCCTTGGATGATGCGAGGGTACATGCAGCTCGGTATGACAAATTTATTCGACGAGACGACAAAGCAAGCCGACCCTCAAACCCGCCTCCAAGACACCAACGATCTTGACACGCACTCTGTCGCCGCTGAAAGGAGCGGTCCTCAGCATGGTGACGCCCGCATTCAGGCTGTCTGTGGACCCAGCAGGAGGTTGACGGAACGGCCACTCGCACTCTGCTCTGACGTTGAGACCCTCGAGGCGGATACGGACCATGGCCTTGAGCGTGGCAGGATTGATCCTGACGTCCGAGATCACAACGACTGCATCCATTTCTCCCAGCACGAGTTGCTGCAGCGCCTTGTCGTCCTCTGATACGCCGGGCGACTCGTCGACATACCCGCGCGTGATGATCTGCTCGATCCGCTTGAAGATCCAGAAGCCTGTCGCGGTGCGCGATAGGTTGTTCGTCAACGCCGCCATGCGGTCGAAGGACGGAAGCTGGCGCTGCAGAGCCTCGCGGTTCCACGGCAGCTGGGATGTCGTGCCGGATAAAAGTGAATGCCGGATCTGCCAGTGCGCCACCATATCTGGGTAGCGACGCAGTGGGCTCGTAGCGCGCACGTACCCGCCTTTGGACAGGGCGTCGCGCTCAACTCCTGCTCCTCCGTCGTGCTCAGGCCCACAGATGCCCATGCTGAAATGCATCGCGGGTTCATCGATGGAGTGAGCGGCCGGCAAGGTGATACCAGACGCGGAAAAAGCGTCGTACGAAATGCTGCCATCAGGCATTCGTGGGAGAGAACGCAGGCGTCGCATGGCGGTAGGGTCCTCCGGCATGCTTTGAGCGCGGTACGGCAGCGGAATGCCATGCTCGGCACCGTACTGCCCGGCGACTCGCCCGGCGAGCACCATCATCTCCGCCACGATCTCGCGCGCAGGGAAATAATCTGCTTGCGCTGATGTGGTTTGCTCGCCACTGTCCCAAGCGAGCTGTATCTGTGGAAAGCCCGTGTACAGGTGCGAGGTTTGCAGTGACGTTGACGCTTGCAGAAGCTCTGAATGTGAGACACGCACGCCTTGTATGGCCAGCACCCCGGTCGATATGGCATTGTTAGAGATGCGTCTTTTGGACAACGCGCGAGCCACTCTGCGCAGCAAGTCCAAATCGTCCTTGGTGTCTGCCAATTTGATGCTCCGATTTTCACTCGAAAGAATCTCGTCAACCGCTTTGTACGTCATGACCTTGACTCTGTTAAGCCACGTGAGTTGCACTCGGTAATCGTGAACCGTTCCATCCAGGCCGACCTTGGCAGAGAAGGTCATGGCGCGTTGTCCCTCGGTGTTGTCGTCATCACGGCGACCCCTGGTGGTCACCGTGCCCAGTCCGATGCCACTGTTGACAAAAGAGCTGGGTAAAAGCGGCCACCGTACCTCTGGAAAGTAGATGCTGCTTTGGCGCTTTGCGGCGAGCTTCGCAAGCTCGCTATTGGGTTGAAGAAATGCTGTGGGATCGGCGACGTGCACATGTACCCAAACTTGGTCTGTGGTGCCCGAAACAGGCTCGATGGAAACGCCGTCGTCAAGCTCGTGAGCGCCTTCATCGTCTATGACGTACGCGGGCAGGTTGATCTCGACTCGACCGCGCTCATCATCTGTCTGGGGACCCCGCAGGCTTTCATGTGGCTTGTGTTCTCGTGACGGCTCATCATTGTTGACTTCTCCCGGGTCATCGCCGACAAGCGACCGGAGGTCCGCGTCGAGTGCAATGGGATTCTGCCATGGTGCAAGTATGCCAATGTCCTGGAGGAAGCGAACGACGAGCCCGTGGTGCAAGTCATCGCCAGCGATCTCGATAAATGGCGACAACCCAGGCATAGAGTGCAATCCCCCGGCGTGAGATGGTGCTAATCCAGACGCCACGAAAGTTGCTGGTGTGAGCGATGTTTGCGCATTGGCGAGCTTGAGGATCTCCATGGCTCCTGAAGCATATACGTCTTCCTGTAGCAGACGACGCGAGCCAAGGCTCAGCTTGAGAAACTGAATTATGTCCTGCTCTTCAGGAGACCATGTGTGCGCGACTTCGCTGGGCAGGAAAAGTTTGCGTGGCGGGCCGTTTGCGTCTGAGGATTCATGATGGAGGACCGAGCGCAACATCTCCGCCTTCCAGCTAAGCAAGCGACTTGTCGAGCGCACAAATTGCGTTACTACGGTGTATCCAAAGGTGCCTTCGGGAGCTTGCAGCCAAGCCTTGACGTTGTTGATCAGGCGTGTCTCCGACTGCGGTCTGAGCTTGAATAGCTGGGCCTGCCGATGCGCTGAACTGCTGGCGACAAAGCGATCAGGATGTGACATGAGCAGCAGATGGGTTGCAAGGTATTGCGACCGTGTAATAGCGTCGTTGTCGCCTTTCTGTGCACGCCTGAGCAAGGTCTGAGTGGCTTCCAGAGTAGTGATTGTAGGCGTGGCTTCTTCCTTTTTCTCGTCTTCCTCTGACGCTTCTGCGACAGCGTCAATGAAATGTTCCGTGAAGGCAGGAGTGAGGCGCTGAAGCTCTTCCTGCGTCTTCATCATCAAGATGCGCATGGTGGTACACAACTTTGCCCGCGCTTGGAAGCGTTCCTCGTCCACTGGCTCTTCCAGCGTGCGGACTGGTGCCGAGGAGACAGATGCGCCTGTTGTATCAATTCCACTGATAACGTTGTCCCCATAGTTTTCGGGCTCCTCGGAGCCGGGAGGAGGTGCCGCAGGGACTTTTGGGTCTCCAACGTGGTGGCGAAAGGCAGGAGTGGCCTTCTTGGCAAGGTTCGAATCGGCTAGAGCAGGGTAATGCACGACAATGTCCGTCTCGCGGAACACGTCCACGATACCAGAACTGAGCAAAGCGTAGATTGTTCTGAAGGCGTCCGCTCCCGTTTCCGAGGTCTGCTTTTTTGCATCGCGTTCAGCTGGCACGTCTAGAATGATGGCGTGTGCATGCTTGAAGGCTCTGAGCGACAAGAATGTGAAAAAGTAGCAGCACCAGTGTCAGTGTCAGCGCCGGAAGCCAAAGCAAGCAAACAGAAAGCCGCAGCACGCAGGGAACAGATTGCGATTCAACGAAGTATCTTGAATACTATATGACGTGCGAAGCAAACCGGACAGTGACTGCGCCTTTCTGTAGGCGCCCTCGGCATTTCAGGGATGCTGGCGACCAAGGTGCAACCTCAACCGATCAAGCTTTCCAGGCCCACGGTGACCAGTTCTCACGGAAGACGGGAAACTCACCTTCTGATCTCGACAAAGTCGCCAGGTTTGAGTCCCGTCCCCTTCGTCATCGACTGCACCGAACGCAGGTCAATTTCGACATCGGTATTGATTGCCTTAAGCGTCTTCGACCAATACGCCTTGGCTGCCTCTCTTTCACGCTGCCGCTGCATTGCTGCATCCCTTCGCTGCTGATCACTGAGCGATGGTCTCCCCATGTTACGTAGGCCACGTGCCTCGGTATCCGCACCGAATTTTGAATTCTTTGAAAGGGCAATGTCATCGCGCCTGGCCGTGTCTCGCCTCGGGGTGGGTGCCCGTCTTGCAATCGACGATTCGTGTATGGCCCGCCGTACATTCAAACTAAGAGCTTTCAAGCTTCCCCCTGCTTTTGGCCCCGCCAGAGTCCAACCGATGGGAGTCGAGCGTGGTGAATCTCGAATGACAAGAGTGGACACCCATCTTCGTGTTGCTCCGGATGAGTGAGTGCGTGTGCTCTGCACTGTTGCCGCGCAATAGCTGCACACCATTTTCGATGGCGGCATGGAGACTATCCTGCTGTTCGGTAGATTGTCGGCTCGGCTGCTTCTGTGCAAGCTGCCTCAAGGAGGCTTGGCGGTCGATTCGGAGCTGTCCATCACCGCTCAGATGACACAAACGCAGCTCGACAATCTTCGACTTCGAATGATGGGAGCCGCAAGTCTGCGAGACGTTCTTTGTTCTTTCTTTTTTCCTTATTTTTTCGGCTTCGTTTTCCTCCTTTCTCGAGGACAAAAAAAAACTCATGCGAACAGCGCGAAACAAAAAAAAAGAGCGGAATTGGAAAAAGGCGAAAGGAAGAGGGCAGCACTGCGGCAGTGTTGTGTGGAAATCACACCGCCCTGCCGCCGACACCATCGCACCTCGCTGTGCGGCTCGGAGGGGGGGGGGAGAAAGGGCGAGCTTGATCATGGTTCATGAGGCGGCAGGTTTGTAGATGTAGCGCAGGCTTCCAACGACGACCGATGTGTCCAGAGGTTGCGAGGGCATACACACAGCGCAAGGCAGCGAGCTCATCGGTGCTCGGTACACTGCGGGTGCGCACAGTGCGTCATGCCTTGAGCAGAAGACGTCGGCTTTTCGCGTTCCCTCGGACGACCAGTGCAGAATAAGTTGACAAGGCGCTGCGAGTTGCGCGCAGGGGTCGGGTCTTTGAGAGTCCGTCCTGGCCAAGATGAGCTCTCAGCCAGAATATAGTGGGTATCCTCAACAACTCACAAGGGGGTTGCAAGCGCTGCAAGAACATGTTACTGAGACGCCTTTCTACACCGATTCCCTCGCAACAGCATCCGATGTCGTGATGTCAAGCGCGTTCCACGAGTCCCCATCCTCAAGGGCCGAGTCTGACCACAAGCCGACATCAACTCATGTGCCCGGCACTGAAGCCGGCTGGGGGAACTTTCGCGAAAAGGCGCCAAGTGCTCACACTCAGGAGAATATCTCAACTTCGCACAGTCCAGCTGCGAGCAGCAACAACCGGCATCAGCGTTCGCGCAGTGTCAACATCCCGGGCAACAGCCCTGTGCTGTTGTCTATGGGCCTGGCCCAGCAGCAGCTCAAATCCCCGAGTGGGACTGGTAATACAGGAAAGTATTCTCCCACAAACGCTGCGTCGCACAGCACCATTCAAAGCAGCAGCAAAGGGTCATCCGCGAAGCGAACTAGCTGGCATCCGGGCAGCAGCGCAGGTGGTGCGCATACAGCCAATCTCACAACAGCGGAGAAGATGAACATAGGTTTGGGTCTCGAGCCAGTGTCGGAAGGCCAGGATCAACAGATGGAACCGGAGGATACGTCTAGTACAGTTGAGTCTTCTTCCTCGACATCTGAAGTACCCAGCGAGACCACCCAGCCCCGATCTCAACCCTTGCCTGTTGTGAGGCCCAAGGCACTCACATCGAGCGAGGTGTTGCACGGGCAAAGCACAGAGAGCGAAGGCAGTACGAGCAGCGAATCTTCCTCGCCTGATCCAGGGCGCTTGGGGCGCTTTACGCGCCCGCATAATTCTTTTTCTGCTCCTCTTCTAACTGGAGAGTCTCCATCGTCACTCGAGCGCGGCATCTCCCCATCACGCATCTCCAGCAATCATTTGCACCACCACAGTGGCCATACGCTGCCGCCGTTTGCTCACGCTCTCGGCGCGCCATCCTCGCCTCGCTTCAGCGGCTTCCAGCATCATGCGCGCAGCTTGTCGAGGGAGAGGCAGACACCTTCGCCTCCCCCCTTTCTGCATACCGAAGCCGCTGCAGTAAGCTACTCGACATCCCCCTCCACCTCTCCGCGCTCTCCAGGATTCTTGGCTCGGGTAATACCGGTCAATCCTGACAAGGCCCATCCATGGGACTCTGTCTGGCCGCCCCCCTCAAGTGCTGGCGCAGGGCACGGTGCTGCACACGATGCGATTCATACAAGCCCGTTAGCAGCAGGGACATCGCCCATGTCGCCGCACAGGCTCATCAAAGCCTTAAGCAGCAGTCCCGAGCTACGGCCCTTCCCGCATCCAAGCGATATCGGACGCGGGCAAAGGAGCCAAAGTGTGGATCTCGCCGATGCGGATGACAGCATGCCGAGGCAGCGAAGCGATAGTGCAGGAGAGAGCGCTCGCTCCTCTGTTTTGAGAGGCGTGCCACATGCGTCTCGCTCGAATGGAGGCGTTCAGATGCAGCGCCCTGCATCTGCGGATGGCTTGCCGGCCAGGATCGAACGCGCTGCATCCCCTTCCGTGGCTGCCGCTGCAAACTCTCAGCATGGCAAGGCAATCACGCAGTCCTTCCAGGAGCGCCCGCTCCAGTCATTGGGGGCCATGCCGCTCGTCGTTCCCAGTTCGAGCCCTGCGGCAGCGCCGGTAGTGAGTAGGCGGCATCGGAGAGGCTCGTCGAGTTCCAGCTCCAGCTCAGGCAGCGACGGAAGTGGCACTGGGGCCGCCAGTGGAAGCGGCAGTATGCGGGGCATCCATGGGAGCCCAGCTTTGTCTCCGTCATCGCGGGTCAGGTCTTTTGCGCAGCAACAGGATGCCATCGCGGCTTCGCCGTCGGAAAGGATCCTCAGCCCGCCGCTCCAACCGCAAGCCAAATTCGATCAGCAGCATGCTCTTGCAGAGGCAGTGCATTCAGGTATCGCTGCGGTGCTCGGGGAGCCCCCGGAATTGCGTCTGTCAGACCCCATCTCACCCCGCTCAACCAGCCCGCGGCCGCTTGCGAACACCACTTCTGGCCCGCTGTCCTCCCCGCGCATGGCCAGCTTGCGCCTAGCCACGAATCTCGAAGGCGGTGATGTAGCTTCTGTCCCTTCGCTTTCCTCCCCAGGCGTTTCGCCTGTGTCTCAGTCCCCACCCAAGAGGCGCAGCTTCATCGGCATGCCACCGCGCTCGGGGTACGAGCTGAGCGACGACCCTGATGATGTCGGGTCCGAAGACGACGACGCAGCTTCGTCTAGCTCTGATAGGGAAAGTACCAGCACGATGGAGGAGGACGATGTCGATGAGATGGAAGAAGGCGAAGCACCAGAAAGCGGGGGCGAGATGGAGGAGAGTGATGATAGCGCCCAAGGACGGGATTGCATCGAAGAGCATCAGCGGCATGCTGCTTTCCAGTGCGCCGATCCAGATGAGGAAGACGAAGACGATAGACTTGCGCGGCACCTGCACATGAGTCAGCGTCAGGCACACTTTGCCCGCGATGGTCGCTCTGATGGCGCGACAGAAAGCGAAGGAAGTAGCGATGGGGACGGGTCGCACACCGAAGAGCACTCATTTTCGCGGGATCAGCAGGAGAGTGCACAGGATGACGAGCCAACAGGAGCAATGGCAATCATTTTTAAGCAACGGCCGATGCCGATCAAGCGCCCAAGCCTGACTCGTCCGGCTGCAGTGCCTCCGCCACCTGCAACTACGGCTGCGCATGTACCCGCGCTTTCCGAAGCTTCCGCACCCGCTAGCGGTCAGAAAAGGCAATCTGCTGTGGAGGGGGAGGATGGAGGCATGCCTATGGGCTCTGGGGCGCCACCGGCGCTTGACCTATCGGAGATGGGTAGCGCCGAGGTGTCATCTCATGCGCCGTCATCAGCCCCGACGCCGGGAGCAGACGCGGATGACGCGCTCAGTCCGCTAGAGAAGATTTTCCTCTATGCAAAGAGCGAGATGGCATACCACCGAGTTCTCGTCTCTCGCTCGCTGCCGGAATGGATCTTTGAGGTCGAGCTGAGTGACGCGGTCGAGTACATCATCCCATTGCTCAATGGGTTGGGAACCGATGGTGCGTTGCCGTGCATTTCTCTCTCTACTCTTCATGACACTAACGACCGCTGTGTCTTTCTTTCCAGAGCTTGAGGTCTGTGCAGCATTTGCTCCCGTTTTGGACTGCATCATGTGGTTCTTCTTCCGCAATTGCCCACTTGCAGAGTTGGACGGCGATGAGGATTCAGGTCCGAATGCTCTGTCAACGCAGACACCCCGAGAAGGCAAGGTGGACGGGGAAGACGAACCGGTCGCTCGAGAGACGGCCATGCGCCCGAGGTTGCCGGTTGGGGCATTTACGCCTTTGCTCTGCACGCTGCTGCTTAACCAACATGCTTCCATTGCGGAGGCTACTCAGTTCGCCTTGACTCAGTTTATCATTCGGCTGCACACTGGACATGTCGACCTCGCAGCCGAGCCTTTGCGCTCGCCGCAACCGAATGATGAGCCAGCGATGTTCGCCTTCACGAATCAGCCCGATATCGGGGACGATCTTGGGACGTACCTCGACAATGCCGGCCTCGTTAAAGGGGTACTCGGACGGGAAGGCAAACTTGTTCCACACGAGGACTACTTCTTTGGAAGGAAGCAGCGTGCAGCGGTCCAGGCAGAAATCCTCGACAATGTCGCATTTGCCATTGGCAGGCTTAGTCCAGACCAACAGGCACATCGGGATGTAAATCAAGAAGGCGGCCAAGAGAGTCATGCAGGCCAGTCAGACTCTGCTATGGGCGATACTTCCCGGTCGCCAGGCGAGACGCGCCCAGCAGACGATCAAGGGTCTTTGCAATCGGAGGATGCCAACAATACTGAGCAGCTTCAAGAACAAGGAACAGACGACTCGCTTGAACAATCTCAGTTTGACCAAATTCCCCACGACCCATGGGGAATCATGAATGAGTGGAATGGCACAGCGGATGTCAACTCGGAGCACGCGTCTGGTTATGAGGCCGACTTGGACACGGAAGCAGCTGTCGGACGTATGTCATCGGTCTCCTTACTGGCAGCATTGGCCGCCGAAAAGTGCATCAGCGAGGATGTCTTGGAGCAACGCTTCGTACCAGAGCTGATCCGACTGCGCACCGATGGCGCGTACTTTGTGCGCAAGGAGGTTGCGCTCTCCTTGGCTTCTCTCGCTAAGAGCCTGTCGCCGGTTATCGTGGACACGGAGCTCATCGAAACGTTCGAGATGTTCACCCACGACAAGATCTGGCATGTACGACAAGCTGCGTGCCTTTCTATGCCGGGCTTGTTTGGCGCCACGTCCAATGCCGCGCTCAAGCGGGAGAAGGTCATCCAAGCAGTCCGCACTTTCTCAACGGATGTCTCGAAGCAAGTCCGATCTGCATCATTGGAGATCATCGGCGAACTCATCCACCTCTTCTACGGAGATCCCGAGGGCCCGCCGGAACACCTGATTCGGTTCTTTACGGGAGAGTCGTACGACCGGGAGGAAGAGTCTGAAGCACCTGTCAATGAGCAGTTTCTGCCAGGTCGATCAATTGCGCAGACGCCTACACCCTTGGAGACCGACGATGGCATGTGGGGCCATGAAATGTGGGCAAGCTCGTCGGTGGACTCCGAACGGCCCTTGATGGTCGCTTTCAACCTCCCAGCTGTCGTCCTGACCCTAGGTGCGAGCAAATGGTCAACGTTGCGCGAACTGTATGCGAATTTGGCGGATGATCGCTCACCGAGGGTGCGTAGGTCTTTGGCTGCATCGCTGCATGAGATTGCGAAAATCATAGGGCCCGAGCCAGCCGGCGCCGACGTACTTCCCCTGTTCGACAAGCTGCTTTCTAATCAGGAGGCAGAGGTTCGGGCAGCTGCCGTCGATCATGTCGACGAGTTGCTGGCCGCAGTCCCCAGAGAAGAGGCGGAGGGGAAACTGCGCCTCTTGAAGACTCACTGGACATCGACTTTTAGCCCCGATTGGCGATTGCGGGAGCGCCTCGCTCAATTGATCGAGCCGCTCGCTCGCCAGTTCCTCCTTGGAGATGAGGACGGCAACTTGGTTGCTCTGATGCAGTTAGCTCTTTCGGACCCTGTCGCGTCAGTCCGGAACGTCGGTTGCCGATCTGTGCCCACTCTCTATACGATCTTCGCGGAGCATGACCAGGTCATCGCCGATGGCTTCCTCGGCATGATTAGCGACATGGGCGAGAGCGACAAGTACCGCATGCGCTTGTCTTGCCTCGGCGCGATCCAAGCGCTCGTAGAGTCGAAGATCCAGCGCTCGTCTTTCGAACTCGTCCTCCTGCAGCGCATCATCCAATTTGGCTCTGATGCGGTTGTGGACGTTCGTCTATTGCTCGCACGTGTTGTGTCCCGTATGTGCGGCATCGGTGAGTATTTAGAGAGGGAGATGCCATAACGGCGTCGGACTGATTTGTTCTTTGTGGTCGCCTGCAGATGAACTCTACGGCCTGCCGCAATCCCGTTCAGACGACCTGAATGCACTCCTTGAGTGTCTTGCACAGGACCGACACGAGCAGGTGCGGGAGATGATCACGCCTTTGCTGCTTGAGGGTAAGAAGCTTCCCGCGAGAAAGTCCTTATCGCCTGAGCCTCGTCGACAACTCGTCCTCGGCCCCGCAGAGGGAGGTCCTCACAAGCCCCCTGCGGACGAGGTAGTACAAGTGACTGGATGCGAACAGGACTACGAGTTTGCAGACGCCGAGACGGTGAACATTGAGCTTGATCAAGATGGTGCCGCGCAATCTGGCTACGAGGTGTGGGTCCGAAGAGACGAAGAGGACAGCGATGATGACATGGATGGCGGCGCTGGGTCTGCCACAACCACCGCGAATGCGGATGCTGCACATTGCAGCGAGGGTGAGGGGCATGTCGATGCGGACGCGGATTCCGAGTGGGTCTTCAGCAGTCAGATGGACATTGGCGATGATGCAGGAACTCCTGTGCACCGCAAGGGCCAACTACACATCAATGGCGTGTTGGAGTCTAGTCAGCGCGCGGAAGCCCTGACGACACTGTACTCGCCACTCAAAGCTGGCGACACCAACAAGAAGTCGGCTGCGCCGGCGCCGGTGTCGTCCGCTTCGTTGTACGCTCCGATGGACATGAGCCCGACGAAGAAGGGCGCGCGGAACGGCCACACTGTCAGCGGTAAGGTATCGTCCTCCGCAACTCTATCCGATTATGCAGCGGATGACAATAACGACACCAACGACGCCGACGGCGCTGTGCGAGCAAATAGTGCAAGCATCGGCGGCAGCGACCCTTTTCATGCATTTGTAGCGCACCGTCGTGATCAGGGGCCGCCGGCGCGTGCGCCGCAGCCGATCGGCGACAAAGTCAGCAGCGTTAAGAGCATCCGCCACGGAAGCGATCCGGATAGGAATGGCCAGGAAGGCCAAGAGGAAGGCGTAGCGTGCGCAGATCTGCAGCGGATCATTGGAGATGCGATGGAGGAGGACTGATGGATCGATGTTGGGCTATGCATGCAGCTATGTGCCCTTCTGGGCATCCTTTGCTCTCACGCTGCTTGCATGCTCCTTGAGATTTTGCGCACTTAACATACCGGATGTATCATCACGCTGTCGATGCCAACATTGCATTTGTCTACTTTGTGCAAACTCTATGGCGTCACAGTCTGAGAAGCGCTTCCCACGTACCAATCCATTTGAAAACATGGCCTAATGCTGGTAGATGTTTCCGAATCAGACATTGCCCAACCCGTCGCCGGGCCAATCGATGACGTCCGACGTGATAAGCAGCGCGACGAGCGTGAGCGCACACACGAGCGCGCAGCTCGTCCACATCCAAGTTGCCTCTGCGCGCTCGACGCGCTCAAAGGAGACCGGCGGTGACAGGAAGGCGAGCGGCACGCTCTCGTTCGCCAGCGGGATGGCAGCGGCGTGTTGCACTTGTGCAGAGGCAGGTGAAGGGAAGGAAGAGCAGTGGACTGGAGTGCTGGTGTGGGCGCTATACCCGCTTGGGATGTGGACGAACATGTGGTGCTCCTTTGCCTTTGCATGCGCACCTGCACGCGCGGGTTCGGTGCTAAGAGCGTGACGCACCAGAAATTCAGTTTGCTCGGTGTCATTGTCATTGTCTTCCTCTTCTTCCTGCTGCTGCTGCGGCTGCGATGGCGGCGAACGGATCGAAGCGCCTTGTGCGCCTTTAGGTTCCGCATCGCCATCGTCGTCGCCTTCATCTTCAAGAGGGGCACCATCTGCTACTTGGAACAGCACAAAGTTCTCAGCCTCGTCGTGGACCGCGCGTGTCCCCCATGCTGTACTGGGCCCTGTCGCGCTGACGCCGAGCTCAATGGGCGTCAACGGGAAGCCCTCGCTCTTGCTCGCGTTGGCAGGGGTAAAGCGAGCAGACGTAGGCCTCGCAGCTGAGCCATGCCTGCTCTCGGTGCCGCCGATGACCCAGCCGAGCGACTCGACGCGCGCCGATGCGCGTCGTCCAGCTGCGCTTGCGCTGCCTGGTGCGGGCCACAGAGGCGAGTGCCACGATGGAGACATAGGCGGATGTGCGAGTGCGTTTGCTGCCGCTGCTGCAGCTGTCTTGGGCGCCGTCCTTCTTCGTGCCGGCGATTCTCCTGATGCATCTTCCGCTTGAAACGCGGCAAAGGTTGAGGTAAGTGGTGTGAAGATAGTTTGTGCAGTGTTGATGCTGAGGCTGCGCACGGCAGCAATGTTTGCGTCTGTAGGCGCACAGGCGCCCGCGTCGCGGCTCGCAGGCGTGCGCCCTGTTGCAAGCTCGGGAGGGAATTGCTGCTCGTGTTCTGGTTGTTCTTGGTCGGGCCAGAGACCAGCCGTATGAATCGGGAGGACCTGCATGTAGGACATCTTGCCGAGTGCGAGCTCAACTTGCGAGAGGGTAAATGAACTTCGAAAAAGTGACCTGGGCGGCCGCGCTACACTGTGCTCGTCTCCTCACGGAGGCTCTTCCTGGTCCTCGTCTTGAATCAGCTGCGCTGCGTCAGCCAGCGTGGAGGTGGCGATCCCACGCCCGACCTTCCTGGCGCTGCTGGTACGACGATCGTCGGGCGGAGCCTTGTTGGGCGTGCGTATGGGTAGCATTCGTTCCGCAGGCGCTGCTTGTCAGTCCTGTGTTCTGGCTTTTGCGTCTGGCGCTCGTCCGCTTCTCGTAGGCTGTCGTGCGAGGTCCAACCAGCAGGCTTGCTGGCTTGGTCTTGCGCTGGGTTTTGAGTGGGTGGAGGGATGAAGAAGGGTAGTCTGACGAGAAGAGCGAGGCACACAAGTGTTGCAAAGGACAGGAATGGTCACGTGACGAAGCATTCAGCCTTGCGGCGGCAGGGACCCGGTCATCGGCACATCCATCAGCGTTTCCCTCATGCACGACCAGAATCGTATATGCATCTGTATGCTCCTCAGGCTTCTATGCATCTAGCCATTATCCTTGCTTTCGTAAAGTGCCTACACATCTTTGGGGATTGACCTACTGAGAGTGAGCACCGACGGGTTGCAAGCGACGAACGAGGCCGATCCTCCAAGTGAACCCTCGCTCGCTTGGCAGTGTCACGTAACTGTCAGCCACAGGTTCTCGGCCGAGAGACTCACAACACCCATCACTCATCGATGAACGCAATCAATACCGTTTCAAATGTGACAACCATATCTTGTCAGCACCCCCCCCCCCAAATTACCCTCACACCCATAAACCATATCCTAGGAGGGTATCTTCCAGGAGGGAGAGCTCATTCCTCCGCACCCCCGTCGAGCGCAGATGCATACGGGCTGCTCCGACTCCTGATTGATTGGCCAGCTTGACGCTCCAAAGGCCTTTGCCGAGAACGCGCTTGGTTCGCGCTCCCTCACTCCGACTCCGCGTGCGCAGCCACAGTTAGCTCGCTAGACATGGGACAAAGGGCATAGCCCCAGATCGACCCTCCGTGTACGAGCAACACATCACCACCCCCAGCTCGGAAAGCACATGGGTAATAGGGCAAGGCTCCTGCCAACCGTCTCGCAAGCATGTCCACCTTTTCGCGCTTCCTCCTGTCCCCCAACCCCAACACAGCCGGTCGCACGACCGGCACCGGCGGTGACGCACTCTTCCGCTCCGGATACGGCTACGACAGCTTTGTCAGCGATCATGATCACGACGTTGATGGTGACGGCGATGGAAGCGCAGACCTGCGGCATCCTGCTGCCTCCACAGCCACAGCTGACTGCAACCCGCGGACGGCGCTGCGCCAGGGGTCCGCAACTGCTGCTGCCCCTGTATCGTCGGCGCTGATAAGAGATATTGCCGACGAGGAGGATGCAGATCTGTGGCACGCTTCGACCTCAGCATCTTCGTCTGTTGTCCCTACAGATGACCCGTTCCTCGCCGAGCCTCAGGACCCGCTGCAGCTGCCTGCGGACTCGAACAAGAATCCGCCGCACACATACGGTCTTGGCAAGCCAGCGACGGAGATGGTGACGCGAGGCTGGATCGCACATGAAAGCGTCGTCTACGACAGAGCGACGGAGAAAGGAAAAGGCAGAGGCAGCCGAGGCATCGGAGATGCGGCTGCGCCAAAAGACAACCGCGACCTGGGCGCGTCGTCTAATTCACCCTTCCTCTCCACATCGGCGTCCTTTGCAGCATCTGCGCCAGTGTCAGTGGTAGCATCGGGAACAGCGTCGTCGTCGGCCACATCGAAAGGAAAATCGCGGCGCTCGGCCTCGCCGCGCAGACAGGCTGCTCTCGCTGCTGCGCGGTCGATTCACGCCAGTCGCGCCGCGTTGCGCGAACAAAAGCAGCAACAACAATTACCACTTTCTTCAGAGGATGAGCAAGATGAACTGCTGGACGAAGACGACAAAGATGAAGCAGATGAAAATAATGGTCAGCACAGCGTCGGCTCGAGGACGAGCGGCGGAGGACGGAGGTACTCGGTCTCCAGCTTCCTTTTCGGCTCGCGATCCAAGCGACATCGTTCGTCGGCGTACGACTCTGCGTCACCCTCCTCCGCATCCTCCTCAGACACGGACGAGCCCGGAAGCCGCCCGCGCGCGACGAACCCGCTGCGACGGCACAAGGACACGGCGCGCGAAGGCAGTGGAAGTCGCATGCTCGCGTCGTCCAGCGCATTTTTGCAGCAGGACAAGCATGCACGCAAGGAAGCAGAGCGCAGCAAAGGCGGCCGCGGGAGTGGCCGAATGATCGGCAGCCTCTTCGGCGGCCGTAGATCCATACTGCGCGAAGTGGACGAGGAGGAGCACGAAGCAGGCGCGGCAGGCGAGACCGAAGAAGAAGATGGTGCTAGGGATGCGAAACGAGGTGGAAACGGAGATGAAGGCGATCCCGACGGCGACAACGACGATGATATCATCTACCCTGCACCGCCTGCCAGCCGCGGCTGGACGCCGTGGGCAAATCGCCTGGCGCTTGGCGAGTACAAGGACAAAGCTGGCGCTGTTGCATTCGCCGCGTCCATCGCCGTCGTGCTGCTGTTCGGAGGCGTGAGCGCGCTCACTGCTGCTGTGAGTGGGCTGAAAAGCGCTTTGTTTCTAGGAAGGAGTGGCTGATGCTTCTGGTATGATCATCTTACCGGTGCCGGTTCCGCCGCCTCGCGAATCAGCCGCTCACGACGCCACCGGCCGAGACAGACCCAAACAAGCCAGCCCCGTCGACGCGACCGTCGTCGTACTTCACCATTACACACAGCATCCCCTTGCTCGCGCTACTCATCCTGCTGTCGACGCTGGCATCAGCCGCGAACCTGCTCTTCCTGCGCTACGCTTCGTCGCGTCTGCACGCCGCTGCCACGCAGTATCTCCGCGTCGGCCTCGCTGCCGTCCCCGCCACGCTCGCCCTCGGCTGGCTCTGGGCGTTCGCGGGCAGCTTCTACTATGACGACGAGCGCTGGTCCGGTGGCGCATGGAGCACGACCGGCCTGCGTGCGCTGTCGCTCCTCCCCGTCGTGCTCGCCGCGCTGTTCACGCGTGCAGTCTGGGCGCGCCGGGACCGCCTCGCGCGCAGCGTCGCCGTTCTCGAGCTCGCCGCGACCGTCGTCGTGCAGCACCCCGCACTCTTGCTGCTCAGCCTCGCGGGCCTCGCGGCCTTCCTCGCGCTCAGCATCCCCTTCCTCGCCATCTTTGCGCGCCTCTTCCTCGTAGGGCACTACGGTACGCTGAAGCAGCGCGTCGGCAAACGCCCCCCAGAGCAAGGAGAATGGATCTGGCACACGGACGCCACGGCGAAGCTCCTCGCGTGGGTCACCCTCGGCACGTGGCTCTGGACCTGGGCCGTCCTGCGCGGCATACAGCGCGTGACGATCGCCGGCGTCGTCAGCCATTGGTACTTTCATCGTCGGGGCGGGGAAGCTTCATCGTTTCTAGCCGATGGAACGGCAGCGGCGGCGGCGGCGGCGGCCGCTGCTGCTGCCGATGAGGATGAGGAAAACGTCATTGGGTTCGTTGCAAACAATACACCCGGGGGCTGGCCGGAAGATGACGATGCGCAGAGCTTCGGTGGTCTAGCTAAGTCTCTCATCGGCGAGCCGACAAGTCTTGAGATCGTCCGCGCCTCGTTCGCTCGGGCCACCGGCCCAGCGCTGGGGACAATCTGCGCTTCGGCGCTCGTGCTGGCGCTGACGTGGCTCGCGGCGATCATCGCGGACAACGCAAGGCGGACGTCCAACC